>NW_019721762.1:781954-926632 GCF_002891405.2 Cryptotermes secundus | reverse complement strand
AGGGTACATGAGGCGCAGCGAAGGCTATTCACAGAGTTGTACTGAGTCAGCCAGTGAGTCCTGGAGCTACCGCCGAGTTAGCCAGCAACTAGTCAGTTGTATTGTGGCATTTGGAGTGTACTAATTGTGATACTGCAGATAGCAGTAATCGTAAATCTGTAATTTGGGTGATTGTAAGTGCGAATGTGAAATAAAATTCGCTACATCAAATACATCGTGAAGTTATTTGTCGCGATATACGCCCGATACGCGACAATATATATGGAGTACAGTTTCACTCCAATATGGAAACTTATGACATTTTCATATATTACGTATATACAAGGTGGTTCAAATATGACAAGGACTGATTTTTTTTTAAACCAAAATTGCCAAACACTTACTTGCACATCTAAGTCTTCAACATACTCCCCTCCAGAGTCAACACATTTTTTCCAACGTTCTGGAAGCATCCTGATGCCCTTTTCAAAAAAGTTTTGTGGTTGGCGGCGTATCAACTTCCGAACATTCTGGACGACGGCATCGTCCACAAACCGCATGCTTTGCAAGTCTGATTTGAGCCTTCCGAACAGGTAGAAATCACTTGGTGCCAAATCAGGACTGTACAGCGGATGTGTCAGAAGGTTCCATTTCAATTTCCGAAGGGTTTCCATTGTTGTTTTGGCCGTACGGGGGTGTGCATTGTCTTGAAGGAAGGCTACCCGCTTTCCACCTCTCTTCTGCTTGGATCAGATCTTTTCCTTCACGTCTGTTGGCAGGAGGACTGAGTAATAAGCTGCACTGACTGTTCTGGCATCTGTCAGAAAGTCTACATGGATAACCCCCTGCCAGTCCCAGAAGAACGTTGCCATAACTTTTCCTGCCGAACGGCTCCTCCGCGCTCTCTTGGGTTTGGGAGAACTGGTATGCCGCCACTCGTGTGATGATTGCTGGGACTCGGGAATGAAGTAGTGCACCCACGTTTCATTGGTGGTCACTACAGACTTCAAAAATGCATCACCTTCATCTTCAAACTGCTGTAGGAGAGGACTGGCAACTTGCATGCGCACCATTTTGTTCACGTCCGTCAAAGTGCGTGGTACCCACCTTGCATTCACCTTGCGATAGTGCAGGTGGTATTTCATGATGTCTTCTACACTACCAACACTGATGGACAGCATTGCTCCAAGTTCCTTGATAGTGATGTGCCTATTCTCACGAATAAGTGCGTCTGCATGATCAATGTTTGGCTTGGTGACGGATGTTCGCGGCTGACGATCATGCGGTTCATTCTCCACGCACTCTCTGCCCTCTCTGAAGCACTTACACCACTCAAACACACGGGTCCATGAGAGACACTCTTCCCCATACTGTTGTTTGAGTCTGTGGTGAATTTCAGTGGACGGGACGTTTTCTCCAATGAGGAATTTGATCACAATGGGTTGTTCCATGCTCCGCGGTTACCTTCTGTTCACTCATCACTCTAGCAACTTCCAGACAGGACTGAACAGGTTCTAACCCTAACAGGAGGGAGGGTGGAGGTTGTGGCTTCACTCTCTCAAGGTCGCACAGCTGCTGCGCAGTGCGGCTTGTTTACAAAAAAATCAGTCCCGGTCATATTTGAACCACCTAGTATATGCATATTTACTGAAATAATGGTGTAACATACGCCAGTGCAAGCAATGACAATGGACTCAAGTTAAGGCATTACTGGGACTCCAACATCAGTTGCATCCTTAATTTAAATTTCAGTCAAATATCTATCTGGATCATTGCCTTTTTGTTCTTAGGCAAAGCCAAATATGCATGAAGAATATACTTATACACCGAACAAAGCGGCCTCCGTAGTCTAGGGGTAACGTTCCCACCTCATGACTCAAGTTACGCGGGTTCAAACCCGGCGGAGGTTGTGGAATTTTTAAGGGTGGAAAAATTCAGGGAACAAGTCCTCCAGGAGGGACTTTCAGCCGTGGGTCCCATGTCATAGATTTACGGCACGTAAAAGATCCTCATGTCTCTAGGAAACCTCTGAGCAAAATTAGGCAAAAAGTTTCCTGCCCAAGTAGTTTCCAATGCCTCCGGTAGATGGGAAAGTTATCAGGTACCACTGCCAGAAGAGGGCCAACCTCGCTGGCAGAAAGGGGAGATAGCGAGCACCAGTACCGGTAGGGTATGGCGACAGTAGAAATTAAAGGGGGACGTACAATAGACTACTAGCCATGGTACATGGAGAAACCTACCCCCTCTAATACTGAATAACTGAATATACACTGGACAGGTTCTAACACCATAAAGCTACTTTCCTTTCATTCTACAATCAATGCTTTCAATATTTTTAACATACATTATATATTCATATACTGTATCACCCAAGACACTAATGTATGTGAAATGTTTCAGGGCAGTAGCAATTTTTCTTCAAAATCTGACATATTTTTAACAACCATCATTTTTCTGAAGTGATTTAAATGTCAGGTATTTATAGCATTTTAAATTAACTCAGTAATTTACTCAGATAATTGTCACGTGTGTCCTCCTGGTATAAAAAAATTGGCATGGAAAGTTGTGTTCTTTAAATGAAAAATTAGTTAACAGAAAAAAAAATCCAATCAACTGTACTAAACTGTGTAGTTTTTTGAGAAATATTTATGCCTTATATTCTTTTGGCATATTTGGCTGTTAAGAAAGCCCAAACTTTTCACTAATGCACGGGCTTGACCATCCAACCAAATTATATTTATATGTATGCATGCCAGGCAACAAATTTCTGCTCCACTGAAAATGTCAAAAATATATATATAGTATGAAGTATAAACTGAAATAAAACATATTTTTCACTGTAATTAGCCATGATCAACTGACACACCATGATATTTCATAGATTTGTTAACTATTTTCAAAATTCTCAAGAGGCATAATATTTTCTCTCCTTTTATGTAATGCAAATTCTGTGCTCTTTCTAGAAATATCTGGCCCCAGAATTAGAATGCTTGATCACATCAGTCTAGTTATAGAATAATAATGTGATGTATCAGCCGAAAGACAATTAAACTGAATGACAGCAAAAGGCAAATAGCTGCTTTCAGCTCTCACATTTATAAAAATCACAAAAGCATACCATAAAATGTAAAACAGCAGTCCTCAGTAGCAATAACAGAGGACATAACAGACAGCAATAGATCAACAGTCCAACCTTCCAGTATTACACAATTAATAACAAAAGGCTATAGACAGACTGAGAGAGAGAAAAAGACAGTCAATACATATTTTTCTGTTATAGCAGCGCAAGCAGCATAGTGACAGGTGTATGCAATGTCAAATGAAGCTAGTGTGAGGGAAACAAACCAAGTGACTTCAAAAAAAATAAATAAAAAAGGTACAGAAAAAAAAAGAGATAAAGACAGTGGAACAACACACATTTTTCTATTATGGGAGTGCAAGCAGCAAAGTGACAGGGGTGTTCATTGTGAATCGAAGCTAACATGAGGGAAATGAAACTAAAGAGTGAATTAAAACTAAATTATGTTAAGATGAAATTTCTTTTCAGCTTCCAGGCTTCACATCAGTAGGAATATGGACCTGGAATATGGCAACAATTCAGTACTTAGCCTTCAGATTTACTGCAAAATAACATATACTTTTGAAAAGACAACTAATGATAAGGAAAGCACCCAAAAATGTACTCTAGAGCACTTCACATTTAACTGTAAGACACAAAACTGTATGTGGGCACACGAATATTAAGAAGGTTTATCAGTATCTATTAGCTATGGCAGAAGAATTAATGTTAAAATGTTAAAATTGGAAAAAAAAAATTATATTCTAAAGATCAGGCACTTAATATTTCAGAATTCCATAATAGAGAAAGAAAATCACAATTCCAAAATCATGCAGCCTTCTTGTAAAATTAATGATGATATTTGCTGCCCACATCGAAGTAACAAACAATAACTGCAGTGTTGTCTCCCATGCCTTGAATAGAAGGAAAAAGTCAGCCACTAGAGGACTGCTTACAATTGTATCCACTACTCACATGATGATCATAAACTATGAAATTACAACAGGCTACAATGTAGTCACTCTGTATATACTATCTAAATTAGTAGGAGGAACTTCAAAGAATTAAATGAAGCACAATTTAACATGTGGTTACACAAGTGAAGCTTCATCAGAAATGGAATCACTGTTTCATCCACTGACAAAACTTTGCACTGTTCGGGTAATAATCCACATTTTTTCAAATAAAAGATTAGTTTCATCTAGCTGAGAATTTACTGTTAGCTTACAGGAGAAGATAACAGGAAAACAAATGCAATCTATTTTTTTTATTGCCAGTGGAATGGGACTAAGTCCCTTGTACTGCGGCCACTATTGGCCTATTGTACCAGCCCCAGATGATAGGTGAAGGTGATTGTGGACCAATTGGTGGAATGAAGATTGGCAGGGGAAACCGAAGTACTCGGAGAAACCTGCCCCAGCGCCACTTTGTCCACCACAAATCCCACTTAACCAGACCCAGGGTCAAACCCGGGCCGCCATGGTGGGAAGCCAGCGACTAACAGCTTGAGTTATGGCATGGCCCAAATGCAATCTAACTCCCCTGTAACATTGTTACCTATAGTTAGCCATTAAATAAGAGATGTGTTGATAGGGAATTAAAAATACTACCAAATGTACAGTCAGTGACGCAATTTACCATCATCTAAATTTCTTATTTTATTTTCTGCATGTCGATGTTCACATTCAAATTAAAATTATATGCTGTATATGCCCTATTATATACCTCATATTACACTTTTTTCATATACAAAGTGTAAATGAGAGGTGTGGACAAACGTTGGGCACAAGTTCCACATACCAACACATGCAAAAATGACCACATCAACGTGTATCCAAAAAGACCTTTTGAGTTAGAGGTAATTTGATCCAAGTCTCAATAAGTCTCATCATGGACTGCCACATCTGTTCAAAGATGCTGGTGTAGTTGCAGATGGCCTGAGAGACATCCACAGTGTGATGGTGAAGCGCTCCTTCATAGTAAAGAGAAGCTGTATACACAAGGGTTTTTAGGTGTCCCCACAGGTAAATATCCAGAGGATTCAAATCTGGAGAGTGTGGCAGCCACGCAGTGGGTCCTCATCTACCTATCCATCAGTAACGATAGGCGTTATTGAGAACAACTCACACAGCATGGCTAAAATGTGCCATAGCACCATCGTGTCATGTAACACATTTGTGCTCTGACTGCCAGTGGTACATCTTCCATTAGCTTTGACAGATTATGTAAGAGGAGATATCGGTAGCGGTTGCCTGTAAGCTGATGAGGCAAAACACGTAAGCCTACCAAACAATCGCCAACAATCCCCACCCACATATTAATGCTGAACTGTTTTTGGTACCTACAAAGTATTCTTTCATCTATAATTAACAAATTAAATGTTTCTGAATACATGTTGTTATGAACATTTATTCTCGTTTTGTTATGTCCAAAGTTTGTCTGCACCTTTCAGTTATACCCTGTATACAAAATTTGCTTGTGGCATGTTTTGACATATATTACCATCTTCTGGCATTATCATATCACTACTACAGGTACATATATATTTTTTAATCAGTAACTTGCATTTCTGGTAGATTACTGCATCACTGTCATTCAAGTATTGTTGGTTATACAGTGAAAGATTGTGTTTTCTTGCATCTGGTACGACATGCACATCAACATAACATCCCTCTAGTGCCTAAGTAATAACTTCAAAATGCATCACATGTGAGTTTTTTTTTTTAAACTTTGATTTTAGTGGTAACTATGGTACATACAAATTTTAACACAGATCATGAATTACAATAACACAGCTGTCTCATGATACCAAGGTGTATAATGTTACATACCAGCAAAAGCACCCAGGTTTTCTTTAAATAAACTCTACTGAAATAATGAAACTGCTTATTTAGTATGACAGTCCTATGCATATATACTCCCACTGACCAATTTTCTGTTTTTAAGTGATGTGAATGAATGAATGAATGAATGACTGCATCAGGGACAGGCCTAAACCAGCCATTGCACCATACCCTTCAATGATCTACTGTGCATTCCCCTCTATTTCAACCCTTCAACAATCCTACAATTCAAATGAAGTTTAGTATCTTACAGGGGCAGCTTGGTAGTCATCTAACTCCATTAAGTAATGACCCAGGTGACAAAATCTTGTGTAAGCTATAGCCTCACAGTCACATAGGATATGTGTGGTTGATTCATCTTTTTCTAGGCATCTTTCATAACTTGGAATATTTGTCAATCTCATTCTGAAGAGGTGTCCTTTCAGGTGACAGTGTCCCATAATTTGTGAGAAACAGGAAAATGATCACAACTCTAAATTAAAGTTGAAAATTGACAGAACAATGGTGGATACAAACTGCCTTTACTACATTATACAAAGAAATGTTACTGCCTAGCAATTAGGCCACAGATGGAGTGAAAAAGAGAAAAAAAAAATGGATAACAATAAGTATTTTACACATAAAAAAGAATCAGGATTCCCAGTGACAGTTAAACATTATGTTGTACTTGGAAGTTCCACAACAAAACTATACAGAACACTGCAACACCAGGTATAATTCTACTTTAGCAACTACACAGAGTTCTCACAAAGACTGTGTGTCTATTACCATGCATCATTTAGTTGATCCTATAACATCAAGTGACATCCAAACAACAAAGGCAACATCACAATTTATACACAATATTAGGAAAGCCAGGGCCCTGGTACCTGCATCCACTACTGCATCCAGTGCAACTTAGTTTATTCAAAGGACAGAGAGAGTCAATGACTTTCTTGTTAACTTATGAACTGATAATAATGATAAAACACTGCTCCCATTTCACCTCCAAGTCTACAACCTCAACAAACCGAAATTTTCTTACTATAAAACGAGAGTTCTTTATACACATGTTTCTACAGAAAGAGACCTCCCCGTGTGGAGGTGGCACTGTGACCCTAGGAGGCGACGAAAAGGGAGGTCTCAATTCTGAGACAGTAAAATATGGTCGGGAGTCCCAAGGGACTCAGACCCGAGAAAGACTACACTGGCAAAGGCCAGCAGCATATACAAAAGACAGACCCGTCCTCTTGTCAGAGAGGGCACCCCCACAGAAACAAGACCGTAACTGTCAAACGGTAATAATTAATATTTGATCATGAGCCCCAGATGGGGCTCAACACCAAGACTTACTGACTGACCGACCGACCGACCATCAGTCGCAATGTGACTTTGACTTTGGCAGGTTACATATAAAATATGTACATCTCCTTGTTGAACAACACTTATTCATCGTATTAAGTTTTGACACAGAGTACTTCAATAGCTGTGCATACATACATACTGGCTGTATGGACATAAATAAAATCATAGAATTACTCTCCTGTTCATCACTTTTCAGTATCAGAAAAAATAAACACAGTTGTACTGCATACTAGGGAACATACCAAGGCTCAAGTGAAGGGTGGCCATTGTCTGTGATGTATCTTTTCCACAATTTTCAAGTGTGACTGACATAACTACATGTATCTTGTAACAAAAAGACAGCAAATCCAACCAATCAAACCTGTCAGACATATAAGAACACTTCAAGACACACCAATGTGAACCACTGCGAGCAAAACAGACATCAGACGGGTCTACAAGGCTTACCCCACACCACTCATAATGGCTCCAGCCGTGTCGGCAATGGAGAACCCACCAACCCCTATCCCCATTGCAGCAGCTGTAGTTCCTGGATCACTCTTCAATTGTGGAGTATCAGGAGCAGATTCAATATCTGGGGCTGGGGTTGGAGGTGGTGGCCCAGGGCCTGGGGACTTGCTACTCTCCTCGCTGGGAGTCTTGGTCAGGAACAAACCCGTACTGAAGTCACTCACAAGGTTGATTGGCGAGCTGCAGGGTTATGGTTGGATAACAACAAGTAGGACAATGATGGGACACAGCAAAACAAGGCCTCATACTCTACCAAATAAGTAACAGTTGGAGCTACCGATAGCGAAACACTGATATATCCCATTTAGTACATTACCACACAGTATGAGTCATCAACATAGAGAGGGCAAAAAGGGGGTTAATGGGTTGTAACAATTTCTATATTCCTGGCCATAACAACATGAAGACAGAATGTCAAGTAACAGATTTAACATCATTGCTCTGTTCCCTAGATAATCTGTATTTATATACATATATTACACTGGGGATGTAGAATTCTGACTTTATAAACTAAAAGTAAAAAATCTGACAGCTTACTTTGACAATCAAATACCAAGACCTGTTCATATCATCTGATTTTCTGTTAACCAGCCAGTTATTATGGTTTACTGCAGAGACCACCAAGATGACAAATTAAGGGCTTAAATTGCATTTAATAATTCTGTGGTGTATGTTTAGATAAAACAACTGTACAAGTGGAATTAAACAAGAATTAGAAAGGCTGAGCACAGGATATTTCAGAGAAGGGAAGGAGTAATGATAAGGGTGTCTGGATAAGAATAAGTGAAAGATATGTTGATATGGAAAAGCAAAATGTGGAAATCATGATATGAGAGAGGCTCAGAACACTGTACAGCATTAAAAGAGCATCTGGAAGAAAGAGAATTTCATGTGGCACTAAACTGATAGCCTCACTCATATGATAATTTGCATTACAGGAGCTTAAGGAAATAAAAACAGTGGAAAAATATATACAATTATATAAAGCATCTAGGAGCGGAGTGCAAAATTGAAGTCTGGAGACTGCAGGAGGTTAGGAAAAACAATTAAAATGGGATATGTCCCATATGTTAAAAAAGACTGGAGCTATACACAGAGATCTGAAGGAACTAAGATTCTGATGGACCAGATTTTTAACAAGAGGTCTAGGAATACTGATACAGAAACGAGATTAGTAGGATGCAAGAATGAAGAGCAATGGCAGATAACAGATACAGGAATACATGATTAAAGTAGAATTAAAATGGGACAAGTAGTAACCGGTAGGGGCAATATCAGGATATGAATAATTAAAATTCTAATGTATAAGAAATTAATTAAAAATCTATAATAGTAATTTAAGTTGGATGCTTGAATGTAAGACCAGGGAGTCGAACACATGTAGAGATGAAATACTTCATGGGACTGAACCATTTTGGAGTTAATCATGATAACAAACTTGAACTCCATCTTGTTAGTTCAACAATTCCTGTCATGAAATGTTTCAGACAATAAGGTTTCAGAAATGTTTGTAATACCACCATATCAAATTTTGTATGCCTAGATACAAGAGCTCAACACTCATCATACTGAAAATCAAGTATTTTTCATGGGGGTCATATCACCATTCCCTGATTTACACTAAACTAGCTTCATTTTATGAAATTTCAGGAACTGTTTTACTGGTACTGCTCATAGAAAGTATTAAAAAGAATGGATAAGGAGACAATCTAAATGAAATCTGGACAAAGAGAGCTTCATATCATAGAATGAAAGAAAAATTCCCGTGAAGCCTTGATAAAGAAGGGGAAATTACACACAAAATAATATTAATTATTGAATCTTCTTCAGAAATTATATAAAGTGAAATATTATGTTAGCATATATAGGATAAACTTAATGCCACTCTAACACCTGCATTATACAGCAAAAATTAAAATGTGAAGGTCATGTCTGTCTGTCTGCCTGTGATCTGGTATCAGCATCTAAACCATAAGAGAGATGGGATTACAAAATTTTGAACCCAGTCCATTATTTGGTATTCTAAAGATCACAATGTTTAGGATACTGGATCTGTTTCTATCCTCAGGTGAAAGAATGGTAGGCATCTACTCTGTTGGATCAGTTAGAAAAAACTAACCTCAGCCACTGGCCAACTTAAATCAGTATAGTTGTAGTCAAAGTTAAAAATACAAAAAAGGACCTCGTGACATTAGATAGTTAAAAGTAAACTAAAACAAATGTTTATTTAATTATTCACCTAATAAATGTAGCAACTACTCTGGCTTCTCATGCAATTTTATATTTGAAGACCAATATGTTAACTCTTCACATTAATTAAAAACTAATGACCTAAATATTTACAAGTATACAAAAAATTCAAAACATTTCTAGCAAAATATCTTATGTTTACAATATGGATGTACCTTGAACAGAAATTCATTACCATGAAAAAAATTTCACACTACTTTTGGGGTGGTAGTGACATATTATAAACCACATTATTTTATTAAACACACAATTCTTCAGAATCATCTTTGGAGACAAATACTTGCCTTGAGAACACCTTAGAAAACACTGACGAGTGATGCTGGCTATCAGCTGAGTTCGGTACAGATGATAAAGCTTCTTTCTCATCCTTTTCACTAGTTAAGCCTTCCACCCATGCTAAGGGGTAGGACAACCGTTTCAGCATCTATGAATGAAGAATAAAAAGAAAAAAAAACAACAGAAAAATATGACTTAAAATACATAATATGAGTTGCTGAACACAAAAGTATGTGTTTGCTTAAATAACTGTCTCATTAAGATTATTTTGTTTGATAACACAGCAATATTAGATATTCTTCAGGATTTTAATTTTATTAATGTGAACTTCGTAGAGCCCTACAAGTGTAAGACACTATATGTCTCTGATTTACATTATTATTGCATCATAATGTGTTCCGTGAGTGATCATACTTTGTTTCAGTTATACCTTTGCCAAGGTAACACACAACTGATGATCATACTGTGGTCTTCTGAGTTATGACATGCATACTGGCTGGTGGGTACCAGGGTTTCAGAGGAACTAACTGCATCCATCTTGAGGGCAGACAATGCAGGCAGTACATTCCTCTGAAATGCTGGTACCCACCAATAAGGCTGCATTGTCTTATAATTCAGATGACTATGAATCTTCACAAATATGAAATTCTCACTTTTATATAAATAATGAATTATGAGAAGAGTTCTGTCTTCTGGGATATAATGCCATGAAGTCTGCTGCGGCCAACCAACATGTCAGATGAACGTTGCCTCCGTTTTCAGGGTAAAAGATAAGGTCAAGCTAGAAAGCAGCATGAAGCAGGTAGCTAGGAGCAAACGTCAGGTGACTATCAATGAACTACACAGTGTTATATCCCATAAAATAAAACTCTTCACAATTGTGTTATATCCCATAAAATAAAACTCTCCACAACTGCGTTATATCCCAGAAAATAGAACTCTTCACAATCACTACTGTGAGAACCTCAAATGCCACATGAAGAATTATGTGATTCTGTCTCTGTATGACATGAACAGAAAATATTCATTGCTGACATTTTCATCAAAAGTGATATAACAGATGTTATTTGTAAATTAAATTGGTAGCTTCTGGATTACATGAAGGAAGTAGTGTACTTTAGGCTGAAGGAGATCCACTTCCAACAAAACTTTTTATTAAAGTGGTATGTGGAGCAAACTGAGGATGCCTTATTTGAATAATCAGCTCAAGAAAGTTATATTTTCAATAGAGTATGGCAATAATAAATACCACAGAAAACTGATCTACTACAAAAAATGTATGACAGGAAGGGACAGTGTATGTTATTTCTGTAGACAGAAATAATTTAAGCTTCCTGGAGGCATTAAGAGATCAAAATCTGTGTTATTCTAGAAATCACAGAAAACTAAGTGAATCTGATGAAGGTTGGAGGACACCTCTTTCAATGTCTGCAACTTGACAAGTTGGGTGATTTCATAACCAAAGTTCTGGAATATGAATGTCTTTCAATACATGAAAGATGAACATTCTGTATGTCAGCATCTTGTGCCACATCTTTAATTAAATGTCTATGTATTAAGTCCGTCAATAATGCAAAAATCATTAAAATATTCACCATTTAACACTAACACAACATGTTTCGGCCACAGACGGCCATTGTGACGCATTGAAACACCTAAGGATGGCCATCTGTGACCGAAACATGTTGTGTTAGTGTTAAATGGTGAATATTTTAATGAATGTTGCATTATTGACAGACTTAATAAATATACATTTAAGATGAACATTCTTTCATTCTCATGACAAACATTTTCCTGACTGCAGACAGACAAGGAATCCATAATGCCTGAGGTGAAACCCTCTGTATTTAGAAGTTTCAATAGTTTTAGCTGTCTAATAATGTAGCAAGTATTTCAGTTCTCTGACATCTTACTTTTGTGAATGATGACAGGACTTCACTAGCGACTGACATATGCAGATGCTAACTGCAGTCTATAAATAAAGTTAATTGAACACAATTCATTTTACCTTATTTTTACGGCTCTCATGTTTTTCTGGATCATCAGATTTTTGTCCAGATTCATCAGTTCCTTCTTTTCCATCACTAGTTGTTGTGCCTTCTCCACTATTGTCAGCATTAGAATCCAGGCTAAATGACACTGATGATGTCTTCTTCCTATTATAAGCATCACCACTCTGTATTCCTACTGTATCTGTGACAGAAGACAACTGGGCAACAGTTTTAGGTGGAATCCAGTCATTACGGGATGCGTTGATAATCTCCGCATCTGAAAACACCTTCTTTTGTAGAGGTAAAACAGGGTCAGGTTCTACTTGGCCAGGAGGAACATGAGACCCAGCACCTATAGAATCTAAAACACCAGTATCTCTAATGTCAATTCCAGAATCATGGCAGCTAAGTTTCACTAGCTGTCCTCGTCTGTCAGTCTCATCACTTCCTGCAACATCCTCACAAATACCAGCTTTTGAGGTGCTGCACTTTTCCTCATATGTGGCCATAATGTCACCATTCTCCTTGTCAACTGATGATCTGTCAACACTTGGAATGGCCCAGTGATGATCCAGACATGATCTCCTCCTTTCTTCAAGCATCTGAAATGTATCCACAGGTGTCTTGTCATCATCTGCATCCTCCATCTTTTCTCCTTCTGTGAGCTTTGCATTTATTCCATCTGTTCCATCTGAAAGACTCTTCTGATGCTGGACAGAAGAACATGATGATTCAAAGGACACTTGCCTGCTGCTCTCCTTCTGGCCATCTGAAGCTTCATTGTCTGATGAGGACAGAAGCATGAGATTGGTTGGTGTAACTAGGTCACGCTCAAAAGCCTTGGGAAAGGCATCACCTTCACGACCACTGGCTCCACATGAACAGACACTCTCATTTTCATCATCATTGTCAGAAGAAGAGCGTGCACGTGCCAATTCAGGAAATGTTTCATCTTTGACTAGTAACGAGTCTTTGCCTGGAGAGTTCTGAGGGTTATCTGCAGAAGATGCTGCTTTGTGGCGACTTCCATGAGCATGGTAAATTTCTGGTTTGGGAACATCAGACCTGGAATAGCAGCAGTACTGTTAGTATGAAAATTCATACCACAAAGGAATTTACAAATCTGCAGAGCACATGTAGTATGTACTGTTTTTCATTTTTATTGAGTTTAAAATTCCCTTTCACAACAAAAGAAATTCAATGAAACTCTCTCTTTATAAATGAGGATTTTCTAGAAACTAGTTTCTAGAATACCTGACAATTGAGAGTGTCCAAAAACACAGTAATTCTGAGTATTATATACCATCATCAGAACCCCTTAGAGGATTTCATGAAATATTTTAATTTTAATATTTGAGAAACATTAATGTCACACAATGGGCCACTGGGAAAATGAGACTCTCCTTAGAGTTTTCCTGGACCATGGAATTATATTCATACATATACTGAACAGATGAAACAATTTTCTGCATATACATACAGAGTAACAGTGTGATTGTCTGCTTCTTTCATACATCTAGTTACATTTTTAAGACTGATCCTCTAAAACAGAAGACTAACTTTCACCCATCCTCATACTAGTTTTGTTGAAACTTTGTAATTGGTGAACTAATACAGAGCATATTATTGCATTATACATTAGATATTTAGAACCATGTTTTTATAAATAAAACAATCTAAAGTTGTCATTGTTATTAATGCTAATAGAAGATGATGAAAATGGGGTTGAACTGAACGGAATCCTTTCGCTAAGCGATTAAAGTTATGTAAAGCCTCGAAAAAACAGATATTAATAGGCATAGCATAAATAATGATTACACGGCTTTCCCTGTGAAACTGTTTCCTTCATGTTAAAATGTTACAAAGTCATTTAACTGAATTCAGAAATTTCAGTAGTTTCAGTGTTTACCTTGGCAGATCAGATGTATGTCCCACTCTCATATGGGCAATATCATAATAGATGGCAGCATTTACAACAAACTCCATAGGAGCAATGACTCCATATGACTCTGGTCCATGTTCGATGACCAGAGGATCTGATACATTGGGGTCAAACATGACAGCATTAGGTGTGACCAGCAACACACCACAAACAACACCCTGAAAGAAGACACACAAAAATCAGTGTGCAGATTTTCCACCATTAAGCAAAGGTATTAACTATTCTCCCCATGATTAAAAAACATACACATTCAAACTTTACATTAGAACTGGAAGCAGTACCATGTCAGTACATCCCAAAACTGGGCATTACCATTATTAGATAAAAGACAATTTTAACACTTTCATCAGCACATTCATGCATCTACAAATGTCTCATCAAATTCTAAAGAATTTAATGAGGTGTTATGTGCACTGAAACCGCCTTTTGTCTGATGTTTTTTATAGCTTACTTTCCTTTCCCAATGATTAAAAATGTGCTTATGAGCTCACCATGCTGCTTGCATGTGTATCTGTGTTCCCCTTTCAACTTTGGAACAACTGATCCATTTTCACAAAACCTAGTAACAATATTATACCACTGGAACCTAGCCCAGTGTAATAATTTCTAATTTTCTACAACTGGTAACACCAAGTTGGATGCAAGTTGGATTATTTTTTGGGGCTGTGGTCAAAAGGACATTCAAACTGTATTTATAATCCAAAAAAAATGCTTAAGGCTGATCAAAAGAGTCAATAACAGGGTATCGTGTAGAGAATTTTTTGGTGAATTTAAAATTTTAACCTTAACTTCATTGTATATCTTTGAGACGTTGTGTTTTTTAAGGAAAAATAGGATATATAACATCTCGTATTCAGATGTGCACGGTTATAACACAGTACATAAGCAGAATTTGTATGTCCAACCATGTAACACCTCACGTTGCAAAAGGAGTGTCATTAACATGGGAATAAGATTGTATAATAACTTGCCCTCTCAAATAAGAAGTATTCAAGAGTTCAAGGTTTTTAAGCGTCAATTAAAGGATTACTTGTTGTGCAAAGCTTTTTATTCCCTTCAAGAATATTTTTACAAGAATTAGCTCAATAATAGAATAAAGATACTTGGGTAATTTATTTTAGCTATTGCATGTAATTTATAGTTTAGCTTTTGTTGCCTAATTATACTCATCCACTGTTTTATCATATTTAAAGGACTTATTATGTTATTTTTCTATGGTTTTTTATACTATTAGTCATTTGATGTGATGTTTTTAATCTTATATATTTTTTTTTATAAAAAACTGACTTGTCCAATTGTACATAATGTAACAGTTATGGATGTTAAATAAATCAATCAATCAATCAAAGCACAAACTTGTGAGGTGGGAACGGAATCAATTGCCTTACACATTAATAACCACCGATATACACTATATACAATATGTTTACAGGGGTGAACAACACTGAAAATAATTTTCATGGGATCCTACCTGTCCATCAGTGATATGGCGAACATTTATTTTTAGAAATCGTTCACAGTTCCGTTGATTTGCCACTAATCGCTGATCACTGGCATTACTGCTAGGAGCAGCAGCACCAGTGTGTGATGTCAGGGGTGACAAGGGTGTTACCACGTGCTCAATATGTCCTGGCAATACCAGCTTTGGGGACACAGGCCGTAGGTTGTCTAGAATATCTGCAACATGACAATAAATACTATAATAAAGATGATAGAATCACCAGTTTTGTCATCTGTTATCATTCAATAAGTCAATAACATTATCTGCATCTCTATAGCCTAGTGCTCAGCCCTCTATGAAACCCGCAACTTGGAAGCAAAACACATCGTGAAGAGACTACTCACTGGGATGTGACATTGTGTAGTCTGCAAGAAGGTTAGTGATGTGTGGAAAAATGTACAGTCTCCATTGTCAAGGTTAAAGAGTAAGCCGAGCAAACAAAAAGCAAGAAACAAGGAGCCTGCTACCAGATTACATACTGCCACTTCACAGAAATACTCTTCACAGTTATTGCCAAGAGAACCTAAATTCTAATAAAACATATCTTCTACAAAGTGCAAAAGTCCCCTCTGGAAACAAACTTTCCAACCTTTGAGGAAGTGTAATAAAACATTACATACAGAGAATATGCCTGATAATAAATTAGCTTTGAGTTACGTTTGGTTCTTTCTCAGATCACACAATGTCAAATTATAGCATATGTGATGAAAGTAATAATAAGTAATAGTAATAAATATGAGATCTCAGGTTCTCATACCAATGAATATTAAGACTTAGTCTTCTGGGATGTGATGTGAAATGTAGCTTGGTTCACCACTGTTTTTGGGGAACCCCCTGGCTCCATCTCCAGGGTAAAATGGGCAAAGGGAAGGTTGGGACAGGATTTCAAGCAGTTCAGTGGGAACCAGTGGCCCTGAAAAGTGATGTTCTTTACAGAAGGGGAAAAGGAAGAAGCAAAAAGAAATTGGTGGGAGGTAAAGGGAAAAAGTTGCTCCTCTTTCAATCCCCCTTTCTCCCACCTCCTGTACCTTTAATTCCATCTCTTTCCTTTTATGTTTCTTCCTTTTTTCCCCAACTTGTTCCTCTAAATCCCCCCTCCCCTCAAAGAAAAACAGTCCCTTCAGGGTCACTGGCTCCTACTGAACTGGTTATAACTCTATCCTGACCATCACTTCTCACAAAGTTTGGATTTCTCCACTTGGCTCACTTCTGCCATGAATATAGAGGCAGCAGGATCCTCCAAACATTAGTAACCACCCACCTAACTAAAAGGTGTCACAATCCAGAAAACCACAGTCTTAATGTTCCTTACATCTTTTGTCAGGCATTCCTGGCATCCTCTACTTTCTATACATAGGACAGCCTCAGGAGTTGGATCTCAGGTGTTCTTTATGAAAGACTATACTGAAATATTAATCTGATTTCTTCTCGATGACATAATATCTTCATTATGAGGTTATTATCTTGCACCAAATATCTTCATTATGGTTATGATCTATCACTCTGAATCAGATTGTAAATGTGCTAGTGAAAATATCAAATAATTGGCAATAACAAATATGGATATAACATCAAAAGAAATACCGCTTTTAAAGCATTCCTGAAAATTAAATACTTCGCACAGAAGATAACTGGACAAGAGGTGATTATGCCCAGATACATGAATGGGAAAAAAATCCGCTTCAAAGTCAAAGTTCCCACCTTTCTCCTCTGGTAGTTCAGTGTCTCCCTCCAGGTGATGTGTGGCTATGGACGTAGATACAGTAGATCTGTCACCATCACTTGCATTGGTGCCAGGTCTCTCATCACCAGAGGTACCAGAACCCTGCTTGTCCGGGACATAAAGTACTTGCCCAGGGAATATTAGTCGGGTAGTGAGTCGATTCAGTTTAGTTAGTTCTGAAGGTGTTGTGTCAAACCGGGCTGCAACTGATGTCAGGGTGTCAGATGCTTTGACCTAGAAAAAATATGCAAGGTAAGTCATGAGTTGCATACATGATATCAAATGTATGTGAAAGCAAGAATTACATCATCTTAAAACTTCTACAGCTCAGTGGATTGGGTCCTAGAATATGATGCTCAACAGTAATTCATAGGCATAAACCAATAAAACAGGAAATGTTCTACTGTTTCTTTGTTTATTTTGTTAATGAAAAGGCAAGAGAAATATGAATACAGTTTGAACACGATTATCTGCTTACATCACATCACCTGTCAACAGCTTAGGGCTTCAAGAATACCTTGTATGTATTTCTTGGCGAATTAAGTAATACAAAGACAAATGTGAGAAATTCATTAACAAAATCATATATTTTTACTGATAAAATAATACGAGTGAAGGTTGATGACTCCTTGCATATTTACACGGATATAAATCTATGGGTGATTAACGTTGAAGTTTTTAAAAGTTCTGTTACGCTGCATGCACACTCCTTCACACTTAAAAATACATACCATGTCATTTAGAAGTTAATAACTAGCATAAAAATGTTCTGGTCATCAACTTCATCCTTCTGCTTTTCTTGCTTCCCATCTAAGTATATCAATTTCTTTATTAATGTTGATCAATGATAGAAAAGAAAGCAATAATACTTTCAATAATATGTTATTGTACTAAAGAACATCTCATCTCCCCAAAATTTTACCTGCCTGTATGTTTATCCTTGTTCTGCAGGTGATCAGTGAACAGGAATAATCACTTTTCCACTGGTATATACTGACTGTTAACTTCCTTTTGAATTACATTTGAAACGTTACAGAAGAAATAGGGCCACTTTTTTTTATTGCTAGTGGGGTGGGACTAAGTCCCTTGTACTGTGGCCACTTCTGGTCTATTGTACCAGTCCCAGATGATAGGTGAGGGTGATTGTGGGGCAGTTGGTGGAATGAAGATTGGCAGGGGAAACCGAAGTACTCGGAGAAAACCTGCCCCAGTGCCACTTTGTCCACCACAAATCCCACTTGACCAGACCCGGGATGGAACCCGGGCCGCCGTGGTGGGAAGCCAGCGACTAACCGCTTGAGCTATGGCGCGGCCATGTTCACATTACTTTTATATAACCTTTTACCATTACTATTAATTTGGATGATCTGAAACTTCTATGGATGTGTATAAAATCAGATGGTGAATTTATTGAGGGAATGCAGAAAAAAGATCTAAGGATTAGATGCACTTCAAAATTGCTGATTATGGCATAAAATTAAAGGAATCAAGTTAATATGTGTTGCAAAGAAACAAATATACATTCTTGCATTCTAAAGATATCTTTAGAGGAATATAGGATACCAGACAGTGTGTTTCATAGACTACAAGTGGCATCATTGCAACAAATGACAGTCAGTACATTAGCTGATGCATGGGACAGAGATAAACACTTGCTGGCAAATTCCCAAGTTCAATGCCTTACTAAAGAGATGAGCCAAGTTTTGCTCCTGATTTGATAACTAGAATTTGATGAGAACAAACCTGGTGTCTCTACAAAGCCTATACATCATCTTATCACATACAGCTGCCACATGCCAAAAGCAATGTATTTAATTCCAATATTCTATTCAAATTAAAATATATAATTTTCACTATAGAAAAATATCTGAAAACACAGTAACAATTTAATTTAATTCTATCAGTAACAGGAATATTATACCTAGAAACATATCAACTCTCCCCAGAGATTATGAATACAGAATGATGTCAAGATTTATCTTGTTTGTTTGTTTGTTTAGTGTGTTCAATATATTTTATAGGTCCAATTGTAACATTTTCCTCTCCCATGTGTCATATTTGAAAACAAAGCCTCCTTTTCAAAATACATGCATGAATTTTAATAGGGTTCATTTCTATGATACATTACTGTATGAGTCAACATAGGATAGCATCAAACTACATCACTTTTGCTGAATTTCCTCTGATCACATGCTTCTAATTCCCTGACATGTTTTGGTTCTCATCAAACTATGTTTAAAATGTTTATAAGGCATTAAAAGGAAACTTTACGTATTTGTATTGTATTGTATTTAGAGAGGGTGGGTTTCCCCATGCACTTAGACCAACTGTTGGTCCATTGTGCGTCCCCCTATGATATTCAACCAGTCTCTATTCCCTACCGGTACTGGTGTGTGAATCAGTCCCGACTCAGCCAGCGAGTTCGGACTCTACTGGCTCAGCGGTATCTCGATGCTTCTCCCATCTACCAGAGGCGTTAGAGACTACTGTTGGGCAGGAAATGTCCTGAATTTGGCTCAGTGGTCCCCTTGGGACATGAGGTTCTTTTACGTGCCATAAAGCTACGACATGGGACCCACGGCTTAAAGTCCCTCCCGGAGGACTTGTTCCCTGAATTTTTCCGCCCTTATAAATTCCACTACCTCCGCCGGGTTTGAACCCGCGTACCTTGAGTCATGAGGTGGGAACGTTATCCTTAGACTACGGAGTCCACTTCAAACTTTACGTAAGTATTGTATGGATAAAATCCACACCATAATTGTTCGAAATCACTTTATAAATAAATATAATTATTCTTAGAACAACAACAAAATAATTGTATGTTAAAGGTGTGGACCAGTTAACATTGGTGTTATTCAGCTGTGCCACTTAAAACGATTGTCTCATTCATTTCTGGAGTCATGATGTTGTGGTTCAGATGAAGTGATTGGATGCAGAAGAGTTCTACACTGAGGAAACCGGTCAAGTCCGGCACTCACCCTACAGTAATGCTGAAGAAGCAGGTATCAGGATTACTCTCTGGATATAATCTGGCAGCAGGCATAATAGTTAGCATAGGCTTGCAAAGAGCAATGAATACAGGAATTTTCCAGAGAATGGAAGCTGAAGATAAAAGTAGACATGACAGAAATGATAATGTTTAAGAAAGGAAGAAAATTAAGTAAGAATGAAAAATTCTGATTGTGAAAAGTGGAAACATAGACAACAAATAACAGTAAATATTTAGCGGCAACCTTGGACAGCAGAGGAAAATGAGAAATGGAGAGGAAAGAGGTAACACTAAGGTGGAAATGGCACCAAATAGGATTAATGTATGTTTACCAAGAACATCAAATACAAAGATCAAAATTATATGGCATTCACAGTGGTGACTATGCACAGCTCTATCTTTAAGGATATAATGCCATGTCATCCAGCAAAATGTAACAAACATTTTGGAGGACATATCACAATATGTTCCTCCAAAACATCCCTTCACTACCGGACTAAGAGTACAAGACATATATCCCACAAGACAGAGCCCTTCAACA
The DNA here is from genome assembly GCF_002891405.2 of Cryptotermes secundus. Taxonomy (NCBI): domain Eukaryota; kingdom Metazoa; phylum Arthropoda; class Insecta; order Blattodea; family Kalotermitidae; genus Cryptotermes; species Cryptotermes secundus. The sequence continues at coordinate 905,685 of NW_019721762.1, read as the reverse complement.
ATGATCTACTATGCTAGGGTCAAGGACAGCAACCAGCTTATATTTGGGGTCTGAAGGTTGGCTGGAAGTTGGAAAATTGCACGAGTTACTTCATAAAGGAGTAATGAGAATAAGCAAATGGTGCTTGTGTGAAGGAATAACGGGCAGGAGAAGGTATTAGAGACAGTAAACACACACTCACTAAGACTGTTAGAAACTATCTCTGTTGACAAGATAATGCAAGAAATCAATCAGGATATACACTGGGACAGCAGAAAAAAAAAAGAGGGGCAAAAAAGCTGAATGAGAACAATTATTAAACAGGAACTGGAAAGTTCGGCATGGCAGATATTTGGCAGAATGAAAAGAATAACAACGTATGGTTAACAATAAGTAAAAGATCCCCTGATCTCGAAAGCCAAGATATGGAAGTTACAATGAGAGGGAGAAGCTCATTCACATTGTTTAAGTAACTGGAAGGGGAGAAGGAGGAAGTATATACACACCTAGGTACAAAGGAGGCCAGAAGAGGCATAATATGATGGAAAACATAAGTCTGGAGACTAAGGGGAGCTGGGAGGAACAATGCACATGGGAACAGTTCCACATGTAGCAAAGAAGAAGAAATGAACCATGCACTGAACGACGAAGGAACAAAGATTTGGAGAGATGAGATCTTGAACACGAGGTTTAAGAACACTGATACAGAAATTAATATTAGGAGGATAGCAGGATAGGAAGCTAAAGAGAAATGACAGAAGAATACATATGATTAACTATAGACAGAAATGGAAGAGAGTGGTAAGAATGAATAAGAGTTATGCATATATAATTTAAGATGATTAGTAATTATTAGGGGTAGAAACAGGACATGTATAGTTAAAATGTTAATACTGTCACGTGTAGGGTGGTGTGTGTGCCGAAAATAATGGGTTCTAGACCAGACGATTGAATTTATTAGCACTTCGGTTACAAGTTCTGTTAATGACACCCAATTATAACGCTATCGCTATTCTACAAACTTTCAGCTCACCATTGCACACGCACTAAAATTCTCTGTCTTCACTAGTCATCTCCTGGCAACGGATCTCAATACAGAAACTAGCACTTCAAATCATTATTTCTTATCTTATTTCGTCTTCAATCACTTTGTACCCCTCTGTCCTAATCTGGACACAAGTCATCTTCATAAATCACTAAGGACACACTCCATTCTCGTCCTTCTACTCTCAACTGCTGATCTCTCTAGTCTAATTCTCTCAGCTGTGTTGTAGAGCCGAATGTCTTCAAGATAACCCTTCGGCATGGACCACGCACAGAAAACACATATTACGTGTTTGCTATCTTGCCAGTCCAAAGGCGCACTGGCTGGATCCACAGAAAACATATCATGTGACCACCACCCGGCCAACTGATTGGCGAGCTGACCGCTGCCGAGCAAGGAGTTATAACATTCGTCCTATTGTCGTTTGCATGTATCGCAAGGTGTTTATCGATCCATTGCCTTGCAATGCTTTGAGCAAACCCGTTACAATATATATATATATATACTCTTTTTTTCTTAAGATGTTATTTCAGGATTCTGTATTGAGACTACAAAGGGTTGACAACTGGATGATTAATGAAGATGGAGCAGCTGGTGGAATAAAAACTGGCAGGGGTAACCAAAGTACTCGGAGTTTACCAACATAACTGCCATTTTGTTCACCACAAATCCCATTATGACATGTCCTGGGATCAAATTGGGACCCCACAGTTGGGTTGTATATAAGAAGTGTGTTCTACACTATAGGAATAGTAATTTAAATGTGATGCTGACCACAGAGTCGAATTCCGGTACCCCAAGAACTACAACGGACCTAATGAAGTGTTAATTAATTCAAAAGACATAAAGTCCTATAATTCTAAGGGGGCCTATCATATTTCACAACATCACCAACAGTTGCGTTTTTGAATAACTACAATCCATAACTGTGCAGAAATGAGTGTTCACACAATTTAACTATCTTGAACAATGCCATTCATTTCTCTAAAACAGTGACTCTGCAGACTATATACTTACTAGAAGCTTTAGTATAGACTGATGACCCATGCTCTGTTTTGCATCTCAAGATCAAGGCTACATGATGCAGATCATCATGGCCTGTTGATATTTATGTTACACAAAAAAGTCCATATTGACCTACATAAAAGGAAGACTACTGCTCAACAAGTGCACTCAAGTTCAGATATGAATATTTCAATACACGAAATGCTTTACTAATCCAGGAGTCAAACAAGAGTAGTTGCAGAGGGCAGTATGTTCTATAGTTTCAGGGAAGGAGTTTATTTACAATATCCATGTTAGGAATTGCTGCCAAAATTTTGCTTTCTCCAAATTTTTTAAAGAGCCAGTCACGGTAGCCAAGCGGTCTAAGGCATGCACTCTCTTCACTCGCTCGGAAGCCGGGATCGTGGGTTCGAATCCTACTCAGGGCATGGATGTTTGTGTGCATTCTTCTGTGTTTGTGTACAGGTAGAGGCCTTAAGACGAGTTGATCACCCGCCCAAGGAGTCCTACCGCATATCTAAGATCTAGTAAAACTGAAGTGAAACGGAGAGTTTCATGGAGGTAGGCCTAGGCCCAAATGAGGGCTGTAACGCCAATGAAAAAAATAAATTTTGAAAGACGGATCCTTATTTTCAATCTACATAGTTAATATTTTTATTCAATCATTAGAAACATAGTTATGTACCCATATTTTTATTTGCTTCAAACCGTTAACATTTATTGACTACCTTACTGAGATAAGAATTTACATTCTTAGTGTTACGTCTTGTTATATATTTTTATTTCTGTAAATTAAATTATGAATTCACTCTTGTTTACGTTTTTCTACCTGTGAACAAACGCATCGCATGTACTGGTATCAGAAACTTTCACTGGCTCTCAAGCGACTGAAGTGGTCATAAGAAATGTTTTGCTTGTAGACTGATACAGTGATGACAACATGATACATATATATTCCTAAAAAGAATGGTCAAATTAGTATGGAGTGTGACATGGGTGATTTTGTATATTTGAAACAACTATATTGCACAAAAAAAGACTCTTCTGGACTTAAGTCACACTTCATTTCCTGACAGTGAACAAAAACACTCAGAGCCTGTGTTTTACACTGCTATTTACTTCTGTATCTGCAGTTAGATATTACAAAAAAAATACTATAGCAGCTGTGTTGTGGATACAGTGCTAAGGTGATACTTGAACTTAATGGAAAGTAAATAATAGAAGAACTGACAGAACTCCGTACTGAGGAACTTCATAATCTGTACTCTTCACAAATTTTAAATGAGTACCAGGAATTAAATAATTTTCCTGGGGAGTAAAGCGCGGCTGGCATGTAAGGCTGACAACCTTACCGCCATCTTTGAGGCGATTGTCTAGATAGTGTGGGAACCTCAATGTCTCACAGCCCTATGGGCCTTCACCGCCTCTTACAGGGATACCTTTACTTCTTTTTTATTAAAATCTAAGATTATGAGATGGGCGGGCATATGACCCAAAACATATATTGGGAGAGATGAGAAATGCATATAAATTTTGGTCAGAAAAATCAACGGAAAGAGACCATCTGGGTAAATACATTCATTGGCTGGATGATATTAAAACAGAACAAATGGACTGGATCCATTTGACTCAGGTCTGATTTCAGTAGCAAACTGTTGTGAACATGGTAATGAACCTTTCAGTTGCATTGAAGGTGGTGAATTTCTTGACTTGTCCTGCAGTTAGTAGCCCACCAAGGTTTCCGCTGCATGAGGTCAGTTGGCCATAAAACTCAAGACATGAACCCGAAACTCAGTTCCTTGCTGTACTGTCACCGGTACCCACAGCGCTGCTCAATTTAAACTTGTCCATTATCTCCAAATTGAGTACATACAGCCTTCTTCACCTTGCTACTTAAGCAACCCATGTTCTACGAATAATCTTGTTCACGCAGTCAGGACATGTTTCTGGGGGTTTGAGTTCAGTTGTCTCAAAGTATTTTCAGAGGCAACAGATTAATTGTAATATTCATGAGTAGTTTAATTTATATCCATGTTTTGTGCACTGAAGTTACAAAATAAAAATGCACCGATGAAATTAACGCATTCCGGCTCATATGTATTTATTATATTAAATTTATTAAACCTTTAAGTGCCGAATTTCACCTGAATAATATATATAATTCAGTTCGTACGTCACAGGAAACACTTTACGTCTCCCCTACAAAGACCAACCGGTTAATGCTGACTAGGGAAATATTCATTGTTTACTGAGACAGCCATTTGAAACACACAAAAAATACTCTTTGAGGAGAATCCGAAGTTGTGATATGCTAAAGCAGGCGGAATATATAACAATCACTGGGCTTTAAAGGGTTACCTACAAAAAGTGCGAAGACATAATGTCATTCTGTGTTTACCACGCCTGGGAAATTTATTCATTCATGTTCTGTTGCTGTATATGGGGTTCAGTAAAAAGTCAAGAAGTTCTGCGTGCACGCGTATAATCATGCGTGATAATCTGTCAGGCCCGTATTTATCGGGAAAAAATTAAGTGGTGACCTAGTAAGAACTCTGTACAAAAATGTTCAGCATAAAGCAATCCAACACTAAAACGAAATTAGAAACGCAGAACGCGCTGTAGTAAAATACGTACGATATAACTGCTAGATGCAATTTGTCGGCTAGGCAGCGGACCGTGGTCAGGAATGTTTTCAGCTGTCAGGTTCACGCTTTCATCATTTTATGCTGGTAAACAGATATCCGGTTACACCTCAGAAAAAGAATGCTCTCCGATATGGTTTCAGAAAACCGATCTGATGTTGGGGATATTGTAGATGGGAATTTGTATGAAGTTGCTCCTTAATCAGATAAAGCATCGCCCAGCTGATGAGTGCCAGATTCTGGACAAACGGTCAGACTGAAGGGCACATGACGGTGGCTCACAGTTGACCTGGGCTTTGCTGTTCTGCTGCACATATGGGCACTGNTTGACCAGACCCGGGATCGAACCCGGGCCGCCGCGGTGGGAAGCCAGCGACTAACCGTTTGAGCTATGGCGCGGCTTCAACCTTAAGGATAGTTGGTCACCGCCTCTGTGGTCTGGTGGTCAGAGCTCCTGGCTACACATCCGGAGGTCCGGGTTCGATTCCCGGCGCTACCAGATTTTCTGAGAAGTAGTAGGTCTGCAACGGGGCCCACTCAGCCTCGTGTAGATAACCGAGGAGTTATTTCCAGGAAATAGCGGCTCCGGTCTATAAAACCGAAATTAACGGTCGTGTGGATTCATTACGCTGACCACGCGACACCCTCTATCCGCTAAAGTTGGCAGTAACTTCGCCGACAAGCGGCGGTCGCTCGTTCGGTATAGTTAGCTTGCGGACTGAAACCACGGAGTTCGTTTTTGTTGTTGTTTGATGAATAGATGGTGGCAACACTGCACATTACAGCTAGTACACAGTGGCGTCAGACCTTATCACTCGTAGTGTATGACAGCACTGCATCATCAAATTCCTGGTGAAGAAAGTGAAACCACCAGAAATTCTTCGTAGATTAAATGCACGGTATGGTGAAGAGGGCCTGTCACGTGCAAGTGTCTATGATTGGTACAATAAGTTTTCTGAACGACATAAAGAAGCCTCGAACCTACCTCAAACCAACGTTCTGTGAAGAGCTGTAAGCGATGTGTACATTCATGGTCTGGAAGTGCTGATTTAGGGAAATAATCAAATTGCAGTAGGTGATATTGCATCAAGCAGAGGCATATGTGTTAACGCTTATTGTTCAAGAAATTTGTGTGCCTAATGGATCCCAAAGATGTTAACGTTCGACCAGGAGCTGCGTCTTGCTGTGTCTGTCGAGCAACTGCACCAGTTGGAATTTGAGGGAAACACATTCGTAGAGAACATAATGATCAGTGACGAGACGTGGGTGCATTACTTCACTCCAGAGTCGAAGCAACTCTGCAAGCAATAGCGTCAGAAAGGATCTCCACCATCCAACAATTTGAGACACAGCTGTCAGCTGGCAAGATCATGAAAGTGTGTTCAGGGATTTAGAAAGAGTGATTCATACTGATTTTCTCCCACATGGTATAACAATTCATGCACAGTAGTACAGTAACTTTCTTCGCAATGATGTGCACCAAGCGATTCACAAGAAAATAACTGCGAAACTGTCAAAGAATATGATCCTACTGTATGTGAACGCTCTAACGAATAATGGACTGGGAAATCTCGAACTATCCTCTTTACAGCCCTAACTTAGCCCCTTAAATCTTCGTTTGTTTGGACCACTGAAGATGGGTGCACCTAGGAGGTCAGAAATCTCAAACTGATGATGAATCCAAATGCGGGGTCCTAAACTGGCTACGCAGTCGGGAAAAAACCTTTTATGCTGATGGCATCAGTAACTTGCCAGGATAATGGAAAAAATATGTTAATGTAAAGGGAGAATATCTCCAAAAGGAGTGAGAGTTTCGTAAATCTTGCATGTGTAAAAAAAATAAAGCATAGGTCAACCCTGTACCACCCTTGTATACGCGATGTACTCTATTCTTCCTGTGGACGTTACGTCAGAGTGCTTTAGATTGAGGCTGGGGGGGAGCCACACGAGTGGACGAAGTAGCAACGAACGTTGTTGAGGACAACACACAGTTGCAGAATGCGGCGCGTAGTTTTTTGTCTGCAATAGAGCCAGAAGAAAGCGTAGCATTCGCCTCTCTTGTTTATTTCTACAACGGACGTCACGACGTTCGTTACAATGGACGCATTTTGTGCGCTCGTGTGGCCCCGGCCTAAAACCCCGAGTAAATGACAAATGTCACAGTCTTACCAGACGTAACTACTGCTACTACGGCAAACACGCTAGTAGGATAACGGCAGGAACGAAACGTAATTATGTACATTCTGTTTTTTATCAAGTTCCACGTTTTTATCATCAAGTAGAACGAAATATCTCGTGTTTTCACAACTACCAACACCTATATGCTTTGCATAAAGCATTTCGATCAGTAACTCGCCATCTCCGAGTGCATTTAAATGAATAAAAAGTCTTTAAACCACGTATAAATATAATGCACGGCCCCATTAGTTTCAACATGCGAATGGCTCTTACCGTGTAAGTGATGGTATTGACTGGTGGGAGGCTCCTACCCATTTTCTTTTCGGTCAGCGCGGCCACCTCTTTTCCGCTGCCACCTCCCCCACCTCCATCCGAGTCTGCAACAAGCAATACACAAATCATTAACACATGTTCACTTAACAGATAAAAACCACATGTTTCACTCATGACACACGTTTACACTTATGGTGCAAAAGCAGTTTCCCTTTCAGACGTTCAAGAATGGGTAGGTATAGAATCTCTTTGTCGTCAATGCTGCCCCAAGTCAGAAGATAAAATAAATATGTTGACAAAACAACTTTTGTTATAAGGGGTTGTAAACATTCTTGGGATGACATAATTTGAGGTTCTCTGAGACATAACACTGCGCAGTCCATTGAAAGTCAACCGGCGTTTCGGAGGAGCATGTCGCATCCATCTTGAGAGTTGAAGAATAAACAAGACACCATGACGCACGTAGTAAGAAGAGCTTTGCTTTAACGGACTACACGGAGATATATCCCAGGAAACAAAACTCTTCTTCAGAGGACGATTTCACGCCTCTACTGAGTTCACACAAGACCAGCATTTCACACAACCACTTCGTACAATGACCTAAGGAATAACGTGGTACGTCCTGGCGAAGCGATCAAGTCAATTATCACTGCAGGACACATTTACTTTTCAAGCAGTACAACGGATTTACGAGATATTACAGCCTAATGTGTGGTGTTTTATAATAATGAAAGTCCAATAAACTCTTTAAACTGAGCCATAGTTTTCGTATGCATTAAAGTTGATTTGTCTGACAACAAAAACTAAGGAGAAAGAATTAACTTAACTCTATGGCTTTAGTCCGCAAGCGAATTGTACCGACCGAGTGACCGCCGCCTGTCGGCGAAGTTAATGCAAACTTTAGCGGATAGAGGGTGTCGCGCGGTCAGTGCAACGAATCCTCATGGCCGCTAATTTCGGTTTTCTAGACCGGAAAGGAGAAAGTATAATGTGACCCAAAAGAAATTAAGAGAAGAAGGAAGGATACTAGACCATAACGAACTTCAGCTCTTTTATTGTTCACCTAATATCGGTGAACCCTACTGTTTTCCCAACGACTGCCCTCCACTGGCAGAACTCAAATTCGAGCCTTGCACCTGTGTTTCTCTGAGTTAGGCAGCATTCTACATGCCCTACCAGAACGTTCCTTTAAGTGGTTTCGAGTTTCCTGTCTCTGCATTTTCCTGTTTGCTTCCATAATTCCGTTCCGCTTTGTTTCCTCCTCAGCGTATTAATAACTTCTCTGTTTATATTTCCTTGTTTGCGTATCAATACGTCACAAATTATTCCGTGGAAATTACTGAAACTTTAGCCATTGCTAAATATTTACAGATGTAATCTATCCATAACAACCTGCCCATCGATTTGCTACAATTATACCATTCTGCACGAACAGGATTATATGTGTATAGAAATTATATATCTTCATAGGATCACCGGAAACACGAATATCTTAAACAAGTGTGGGATATGTAGCTGAATTCATTTTAATTCGTTTACACCGTTCAGTGTGCGCTCAGAGAAGGCGTGCTTGTTTAGTTTCGGTTAAGAAATGAATTACCGTATTTACGCATGTATAGGCCGCACATTTTTTGCCAAAAATTCAAGAGGAAAACTGGGGTGCGGCTTATATTCGAAATATTCGAAATCACACTTCATTAAAAAAATTATATTCATAATTATTTCGGAATAATTACTACTCCTGAAATAATATTCCAAGAAAATTATTTTTTCTATAATTTCTGTCTGAAAATTGTGCTGCGGCCCATACACGCACGCGGCCTATACATGCGTAAATACGGTATCTATAATCCCAACCGGCCAGCCGATCAGAGCATTTAAGACTACGAGTATATTACGAATTTACACTTGAAACGTGACATTGTTATTAATATACTCTCTGGATATGGCTTCTTCAGAGGGTAATCCTCGTCTCAATATTACATAGTTGCTTGTTACCCACTGCTGTCAGCTTTACTGAAACTAATATTACTCGCATGAATCTTAGGCATAAAGGACATCCGTAAACATAAAGCAAAGGCCACAAGTATCATCCAGCTAACAGTAAATGTATGTTCCCTACCTCGTTTCTCTCGATAAGTACAAACACAACACTCATGTATCAACAGACATTTCCAAATCCAAGCTTCGTACGTATCAGAGGTGGCCACACTTACGGGAAAACGAAAACACATCATGATATTTCCAGAAGTCTGGGGGCCGCGAGGATGGTGCAGGTGTTTAGGCATAAGCTTTACGCGTAGCAGATATCTGCATTCAGTCCAGCTGTAAGAATGGGGCTGGTTATTGTCCCCCCCCCAACTGCCGCATTAATGGCTCAAAAAAGATCAGCAAGCGACTCGCGAACCACGTTTAGGTCATCCCGTACATACGAGTACATTCCCCAACCACAAAAGGCCTCGTAGAATAAACCAAGCGCCTTAAAAGGCTGCTTTGAAATGGCGGTCTTATGTGTGTTGCTTTTATATTACAAAGAAACGATTAATCATGTTGATGTGTAGTCTCACGGCACTGTATTTACGGAATTTTATACTTACAAAAATTCAATCCAGGGCCGCAAGTGGTGATCACTCTGTTCTAGAAAGACAAAGGTTTGTCCATCCTTTGTTACTCTTCCTTCCTGTTCTGTCAGTGTACTTTGGACTGGGACTTTCATTGTAATTTTGTCTAGTTAATCAAGACGAGGATGTCTACGTGCGTTTATTCTGTGTGTAGGTAGCGGCCTTGCAACGGGCTTATCCCCCGTCCAAGGAGTCTTAGAGACTGTGCATATAATTAAGAAGGTGGAAAAGCGGCCAAGGTCCGAAGGGCTGTACAGCCATAGAGAAAAGAAATTAAGAAAGTGAGTTAACAATCGAGGAGTGCTGCAAAGTAATGGAACTGAAGTTGTTGTATAGTGTAGCCACAGAATGCGTTAACCATGGCGTGGACATGTCGAAATGAGTCCCGAAAAAATAAATATATTAATTTCTAACTATGAACAAAACAATAGACTAAATGAAATTATGACACAAAGAACTAATTTTGTGGCTATTAAATATTCGTTTACAATAAACATGCATGTAACTGAATGTTCCAATATTTCTATTCACTCCTTTTGGATTGTTTCGTACTGGCGGGAAACTCCACTTAGAGCTTCGATCGTAATTGGGAGATATGAACCAAATTCATACATTTTTTTATTCGATGAGAGAAAATTGATATCGATATACCCTTGTTCCAAATTCGGGCTGAAAGTATCTCATATGGTTTATTATTAAAAACATGAAAAGTTAAAATGAAATGAAAGTCTGCTTTACCGTTTCTCACGGTGTTGTCGCTTGCAGATTTCTTATACTTTTTCTTCTACCCTGAAGATGGGGGCGATACGTTCCTCCGAAACGTCGGTTAACACCACATATACACGGTGCCAAATCCCAGAAGACTGCTTTCTTCATAGTCACCGCCGTGAAAGCCTCAAATCTTAAAATGAAATGAGTTCACACAGCCACTTAACCACGTGTGCACACTTCACTCTTGCAGTACACGAGCCCTCTTTCACTACTCCACACCAGCACAAAAGATGTGCCGACGGGATGGAAAGTCTTTATACTACTTAGAGTTACCTTCTGCATTATGGTTGCATTTTATGAATGAAAATGAATGGCTCTAGGGCTCTTGAGAACACAGTGAACCCACATATGGGTTTCTAAAAATTGGACGAATTTTTTACTAACTGAGCAACTATCAGGTGCTCAAAAAGGCTGCTCCATTGAATAAGTTAGTTATGAAATGCCGTTAAACGCCGATTTACTTTTTGTATAAAGAGGAGCAGCAGGGATTTTAAATTTTAATACCATGGTATTCTGGTGCATAGGTACCAAGATTAGGGGCAATGTGCTGCCTCCATCTTCAAGGTACTCATTAACGCAGAATAGTCCCTGCGAAAGGTTGGTAATCTATCTACTAATTGATACCGGGCTCGGAAATCTATTATTGCCAAGGGTCATTTCTTTCTTAAAACTGTTAGGAAAAGGTGATTCTATTTAGCCTCGCCCCGCAGAATTTGTCTTCATGGTGTGTGTGCTTGTAGTACAAACACGTTATATAGGCCTATATATACCTATAACGGTCCTTGGCATAGGACTTGGACACTTTACCGGCCAGCGGCACAGTCTGTGTTGAGAAACACTACCAGGCTACAGAGGGCCACATCCCAGAAGACTGCTATCTTAACATTCACAGCCGTGATAATCTTCTACATCTTTACATTTATCTTTCGCTTAATGCTTATTTTGAAACAAATGCCTTTACATTTTTATCTGATTTTTATTTACCGCTTATATTATGTAGGCCTACCCTGACTCTTTGAGACATTTATTTAATGATCATATGGATCTACTGACTGCGACTAATACTGTTGTCTCCTTTCACAAAAAAAAAAACACACACACACAGAGAAATTAAAAGTAATGGATTTTCCGATTACTACCGCCTTGGAGTGCTGATTTTCCGGTTTAGAAATGCAAAAGTCCGGCCCTTCTTTTTTATCACTAACGACTTTTTTACTCAACTGTAGGATTTTGGCAATTTGGTGGACAGTGAAGGGTCTACAACTGTTTAAAATACAACAGACAAAAAGCAGATAAGTAACAGAGCAAAGAATTAACCGACACACCCCCACCAATGAACATTGCAGCTATGGTGAAAGTAAAAAAGATGAAGCTGTCCTTGTCCTTAATTAAACACCGCGCCATTAAAACATACGGTGGAGTGGAAGTATAACTCCATGCATTCTTAACCTCTGTACTAGATGAAGGCGAGTTGTCAGTTTCATGCTCCGGCCGCTCTATTTCGTGGAAAACAACCCCGTTATCTACTGGATAGGATGCTGGGAGGGCCCCACAGTCCGTCTGGACGGCGAGGGGACGAGAATAATCTCTTTCCTCTGCAGGGAATCGAAGGTGGATTCCTCCGTCGTCCAATCCGTAGCTCAGTCACACTATACATATTGAGCCATCCCGGCTCCTGCATTGGTGTTATAGCCAAACGCAAACCTACGTTTTAATAGTCTTAAAAATGTTTTCTTGATGAAAGTAGCAAATATTTATATAAGGGAACAAAAACGCACGCAAAATAAACACATTAAAGCCAAGGGCGGTATTATAAAGAAGGTATAATTAACTGCTAACATCTGCTTTTAAATGTTCAAATTATATATGCCCAGTGTTGTTATGAGTGCACACAGTAAATGCTAGAGATCTGTTTTCAATGTCCGAATTATACTTGAGACAATACTCGTATGCACTGCAGCCCTCCTCACGTTTGTCGTATTGTTTGTGCAGGGCTAGATAATAGGGCCATACGGTAAACGTTTCATTTATATACAACTTCACTGCAGATTTCTGTTAAACTTTAAACAGACCAACATTTAATATATACATAGAACACCTATGATAAATAGAAGTAATCCTTACCTGGCACAATGTACCACACCATAAAATCATGAAGTTCAGTTTCCCAGATTTGGACCTCATCAGTTCTATCATAATCTTCTACAACTACAGGAAAGTCGTACTCCATTTTGAGGGCACTATTGAGCTTTTCTTTCCGTTAAAACACAGTTCACACAAGACGTTCAGTTCGGGCAACACTCCATGGTCATCATGCTCGACACGCAATACAGCACACACTGGACCGCCATTACAGAGCGGATAATGCAGGAGCGCTACAACTGCTTCACGGTAACGACAAAACTGACTTCAGTAGTGGCGCGTCATATGTATAAGCGAAAATAACAGACACTTTAGCAGAAACAGCAACGTTGCGTTACGTCATTTGACGCACATCAAGATATAGGCGTCTGTGAATTACAGCCTTCAGCAAACTGCGTTGGTAAGAAACACATCACTGTACTGAGATGAAACCAGGTACCCGGTATCACAGTATCACAAAATAGTCCACTTCAGTTCTTTATTTGCTTGCAATCAAAGGCTGCAATAATAAAAATACTGTCTTCTTGAAACTCATACGAAATACACAACTACTCGTATATGAACCGGAAGCCAAACGGTATCGCCAATTATCAATTCTTTTATTAGTATCAGTTTTAATGTNAATAGGTGATATTAATAAACGATTTAGACGATATGAAATAACATTTATGAAGAACGAAAAATTCCCGTGTCTCAAAAATACATTATAAATAGGCTATCAACGCAAAAAAAGGGAAAGAAAGACCTGGAACGTTCATGAATGCGATGGAGAGACCAGTTTCATCGCTTCTGTAGTTATATCTTACACGCTTTAAAGTTTGGCACTGTTATAAGCTGTCTTATGGTTACATTTTAAAAACACCGCTGAGACCTTAAAAGCTGCATCTGGAGCAGCAACAGGGTACACAGCCTCATCCATACTGACGAACGTGAGAAATGTCCCGCTAAGTTTATAGCCTCATTGCAGTGGGGATGTGAATGAGGTTTGTGCAAACTACTGGCTAAATTTGCGTCCTTCACATTAAAAATCAAGGTGATGCAAAATGTACGACTAACTAAACAAAAATTAACTCCTTGGGTTTTATTCTGCAAGCGAACTATACCGACCGAGGGGCCGCCGCTTGTCGGCGAAGTTAGTGCCAACTTTTGTGGATAGAGGGTGTCGCGTGGTCAGCAAAACGGCCGTTCATCTCGGTTTTCTAGACCGAAGCCGCTACTTTTCCATTACACAAGTAGATCCTCAATTATCCTCACGAGGCTGAGTGGACTCCGTTGCAGACCTACTGCTTCTTACTACTACGACTTACAGTATTAATCCAAAATCAGGGACTCTCCCAGTAGCAGGAGGCATTTACCAGGTTACATTCATTCTGAGTTCCCTAATGATCCAATTACTTTGCACACCACGTGATTTCCGAGATTTGAATTTAATATTAACAGAACTGCTGCGCCCTAGACGTTACTATTTCAGCATCTGAGATTAAAACTCTACTTGGAGCATTTACCTGGCAAGTCTGTCTCACTGCCTAATGCAAATCCTTCCCGTGTCCTGGCAATGTGTACAGTTTTCATTGTAATATTCACAAATGCGGCGTCATTTAAATGCATCAACTATAGATGAAAGTACTCCCGAAAACATCAGGGACAGTTACTAAGGGCGTTCGTGGGCGACTCCTGAAGCCGAGTAATCGGAAATTGATAAACAAGAGCTGGCAACGGAATCAGTCCTACAAGTCCTATCTTTACTCGAAACGAGGACAGAAAGGTAAGAAAACATGGTAAGAAACCATAATCAGCGCTGGAACAGGCCAGAATTCCAAGCTGTGAATACCAGTCAACCCTACGTGTCTTAAGGAAATCATTATTCACAGTACTATTCCTTCAGCAAACGTGATCTTACCCCCAAATAGTAACAAGGGGTCTCGCGGGTGGATCATGTAATATGCAGCAACTCAGTCATTTACTATAATTTCCTTATCATTCTGTCAGTATTGAGCACCATGTCACTTTTCTCTCCTTGTATTATGAAATCTTTTGAGAATCCAAGGTTCGCCGTCATAATACTTCACGTTTATCAACTGTATTACAACGCAAACAGTTCTGCAATTTTATCGCAAGAATACATTTTTGTAAGCAGATCCTGATTAAAATAATCCGTAAAAGATTTAAGTTGACCTCAGTGGCCGCGCGGTCTAAGGCATGAACTGCCTTCGCTCGCTCGAATGCTGGGATCGTGGGTTTGAATCCCACTCAAGGAACTGATGTCTGTATTGTGTGCGTTTATTTTGGGGTTGAGTTCTGTGTGTAGATAGAGGCCTGGCGATGGCCTCATCGTCCGTCCAAGGAGTCCTACCGACTGTATAAAGGATCAAGAAACTAAAAAGCGGCCAAGGTACAACAAAGGGCCGTAGAGCCATAATAATAAAGGATTGAGAACCTCAACACATCTAGGTGCCAGCTGATTCACCATGGCAGCATAACAGCTGAATGGCAATATACAGGCTAAGTAACAGTGCTCAAAATACGCATTCTTTCTCACAGTTTCATCTCAGAACTGAATCACATTTTGCTGTATGACCCTGAGGACTTGCGGTCACGACTACAAAATCGGATCCGAACATGTGGGGGCAGGACTCCAGATAACAGGCAGATCGTATCACCCATTACAGTTCATCATACTGTTCAGGGGCACTGCATGGAAATACACCCATATCAGGGGAAGCGATGTATTTGAAACCAGCAATGCCCAGAGTCTTACATGAAACGCCATTTTGTTACTGCAGCTACTAGAAGGCTGATGTCAGTTTATGCAGAGAGGACAGAAAGTGAGAAGGAAGAAAGGAACAATTCCTGACGTTTAGGCTCTCGTGAACTTTACGCAGAGTCAGAGGAAAAAGTTTAAAAAAAACTTTCATCCTAACACTGTAAACGCATTATAATCCCAACATTTCACGTAGGCCCATTCGCTGGTTAAAACCAAAGGGTGCGTATGTCGTATTGTCGCCAGTTTCTCAGTGTATATTACAGTCAAAATGTTATTACCTAAACATGCATAATTTTAAGAGCTCTATCTGCATACAAGTCTTATTAAAGAAACCATGTTGAATGTTGCTAGCGTTGCTTGTACAAAACGCTGAATTCGATAATTATACAAAGGTAATAATTTAAACAGGCGTCGAAGCATGACTTTCATAATCTATTCACAACTTACGTAAGGTTTGAGCCCCAAACTATTCGGGCTGGATTCAAAAGGAACACGTTTTAATGGTTACAGCCGGTGACGTGTATATTGTAACCAATTCACGGCAGTGAAAATGAGTCCGCAGACCAAAAATCCACAGGCCCTATACATAAACTTGCGTCAAATATCTGCTTGAAAAATAAACTACGCATGCCTTGAAAATTAGTAACGATTTGGATAGAAATATTTCTTTATACACTGCCCTAGTTGCGTATAAATATTTCGTGTAAGCTGTACGTTGGGGAGCTTACTGCACAAGGAAATCAATCGAGTACATTAAAGCTATCCTTGCAACAGGCCGCGGACGCCCACAGGGTTATGAGACGTCGAGGCTCCCACATCTTCTAGACAATAGGCTCACATATGGCGGTGAGGTTGTCAGCTTTACGCGACGGCCGCCCTTCCCCCCCCCCCACAGGGAAGATTCCCGATACTCATTTCTGTTAGAGGCTGAGTCGACCCCAGGGCCACAGTGCGGTTGGAAGGATTAAGTCAACTGGAAATTCTAATGGCCTCATCGGGACTCGAACCCGCGACCTTCCAGCTTGTAGCTTAGTGCTTCAACCAACTACGATACCGCGTGCCCCTCGAGTACATATTCTAATCCATTTTTAACTGCACCGGTTAAATTGCGTTCAATATTATGATGACCAGGGCCCGGATTTTGACGACATGTCATCTTTTCTTCCTTGTATCCTATGCGATGCTCTTAAATATATAAATCTCGGATATGAGCTGCTGGTTACAGAAATGTAAATTTTATAGTTTTGCCATTTTTTAAATATTTTCAGGTCATCAAAATCCGGGCCCTGATGATGGCTCATGAATTTTGATGCAGATGGTTTATTTAAAAGGACCATCAAGAAATTCCTGGGAAGCCACGAGACATTCAGTCAGCAAAACCACTTCCGGGTCACGATTTACATCCCAGACCTACCACACACGAAGTATGCGTGCTAACACCGACTGCCACGTTCGGAGATGCATTTGTCGGAACTGACATTACTGCGCAACATACTCCGAACCAATCACGTGCCAAGCTGACACGCCATCTAGTTCATTATCGAGGTTGTCATTCATCCCTATGATGTACATGTTTAAGTACCACATGTAAATCCTAGTTAATTAATTCCAACACAAGTGGCTACATGTCTTCATTGGAATGAAGATAAACACTACACGTTGACACAGCACTACAGATTTGTCTGTGTGCCGTCTATCGTTCACAGACTCCCAAGAAACTGTCCTACAAGACCCGATGAAAACTTACATACGGCTGTCAGCCATGCGAGTCGACGTACACCACTTGAATACTATTTACGTAGCAAGTAAGAAAGGTACATTTGTTCCTCTGCTTAATTAACTAATCACCACGTCAAGAATACGTAGGGAGGAGTGGAGGTACAGCTCCAACATTCTTGACTTCGGCACTAGATTCATGCTGTGTGGTCAGTTTCTTGTCCAGGCCAGTTCACCGCCGGGTACCCACTAAATAGGAGGCTGGGAGGGCCCCAGAGCCGGTCTGGACGCTATGAAGTTGAGAAAAATCTCTTGTGCTTACTGGGAATCGAAATCCAGCCGTGCAGCCCGTAGCTCGTCGCTACATCGACTGATAACAAAATATAAGGGTGGCAATTATGATAATAAACAGTAATTTAAAACCGAAGTTCTGACAAATAGGCTGTGGTTATGGTGCTCGGTACAATCCTACAAACGGAAAAGGAATTACATAATTTCAACTGACTTAACGCACCTTGGTATCTAACAGTTACAAAGTAGAAAAAAATAAACTGTGATAAGAGAAAACGTGTCTTTCTTTATCTATGGAATTCAATGTAGGGAATTTTCCATCCTTAGTACCAATAAATGAGGCACTGTGATACAAGCCGGAAGGTCGTGGGTTTGAGTCCTGATGAGATGGATTTATTTCTCAATTTACCAAAACCTTCCAGCAGCACTATGGTCCTGGGATCGACTCAGCCTCTAAGAGAAATGAGTACCAGGAACCTTCCTGGGGATAAAGGGTGGCCAGCACGCAAGGCTGACAACTTTACCGCCATCTGTGAGCCGACTGTCTAGAGAAAATCTGGGAGCCTCGACGTCTCACAACCCTATGGACCTCCAGGGCATGTTACAGGGATAGAGCTTTACCTAGCTTTACCTAATTCCAATAATTTATCCTATGTAGATGAGAAAGTAAGAAGAGATCATATTCTTGAACCAAAGAATGGGAACGGAAGTTTATAGGAAATTAGTGCCTAATGAAAGTGGGTCAGTAGAGTAACCTTCGCCACGTCGACGAACCTAATTTCAACTACAAAACTCCTACACCCTAAAACGTATAAATAATTTTGACTTGCTAAAAAGAAAAAAAATCCCACAACGTCTGAATAAGGAGAATATTACTGAAGTCAGCCATTAAATGAACACTAGTTCCACAATTTTAGGCAGACTTAAAACAGATGAGCCATTAGTACTTGAACACTGGCTATTCGAAGGTTAAAATCTCAGTTACAAAGTTAAAAAACACAAATCACAGATACTGATCAAATTAAAAAAAAATCAAGGGCAAACGTTACGTTCCAAAATCCACGAGCCTATTAATCATATTTGGTCCAAGAAGTGTCAAGTCGAAATGAAACGAATCTACCATTGTACGTATCTAAACAAACTCCGTTGCCTGTAGTCCACAAGCGAACTACACCGACCGAGCGACCGCCGCTTGTCGGCGAAGTTATTGCAAATTTCAGCGGATAGAGGGTGTCACGTGGACAGCGCAACGAATCCCCATGGCCGTTAATCTCGGTTTTCTAGACTGGAGCCACTATTTCCTTGAAATAGCTCCTCAGTTATCCTCACGAGGCTGAGTGGACGCCGTTCCAGACCCACTACTTCTCAGAAAATGTGGCAGCGCCGGGAATCGAACCCGGGACCACTAGACCAAAGAGGCAGTCATTGTACGTATCTACTTATATAAAAAGTTAGAGGGGCAACAATCACAGAGGAACAGCGATAACAAAATTGCCGAGCAAGTTGCCTCAAGCGGTAACGTGCGGCTTGTATTAAGGTGTCCCGTTCGAATCTCGGCCAGAACACCGAGAAACCTAAGCTTTCGCAATTATCCTCAGTGACTCAAGATAAATGGCGGTACAGCATCTTAATGAGGCCAAGGCCTATTTTTTGCACATCATTCCAAACTCATTATTGGCCACAATGTAATCACTCCACGCTACATAGCCTGAGCTGTTGACAGCTTCCTTATACCGATAATAAATATATAAATAAACGCGAACATACCGGGTTCTGTTCAATGTTTTTCCCTCAAAGTTAACTGCCTAGTACGTGAAACTATTGGTGGATCATCAGTGCGGATTTTGGTGTAACAGGACAACTACTAAGCAGAAGTTCTGCATTGGTCAGATACTGGGGAAAAAAAGACGGACTGTACTTCAGATTTATATAAATTTCCACGACACCCAATATTCAGTAACGAGAAAAATATTGCACAATATTCTCATTCGGTTTGGTACACTAATGAAACTGATTCAAAGTATTTAAATTAACTCTGTAGTAAGGCCGCGTCATAGCTCAAGAGGTCAGTCGCTGGCTTCCCATCGCGGCGGCCCGGGTTTGGACAAGTGGGATTTGTGGTGGACAAAGTGGTGCTAGGGCAGGTTTTCCCCGAGTACTTCGGTTTCTCCTGCCAATCTTCATTGCATCAATTGCTCCACAATCATCCTCACCTATCATCTGGGGCTGGTACAATAGGCCAGAACTGGCCGCAGTACAAGGGACTTAGTCCCACCCCACTAGCAATAAAAAAATAGGTTATATATGTACATTTTTGATGCATTTACAATTCAGAATGGCACCAATCAAGGCGATGTACTATCATCGCTACTCTTCAACTCAGCTTTGTAATTACTATTAGGAAGGTCACAGAAAATCAGGTGTGACTGGATATGAACTGGATATATATGATTCCGGTTACGCTTATCATGATATTTAATTGGTCGAAAATATCGTAAAGAAAAACATAAATATATGAAATGCTGGTACGGAAGTTGGCCAAAACTAACCGCAGAGAGAATTAAGTATATGTTCGTGTCACGTCATCAGAATAAAACAAAAAAAAAAACTCCGTGACTTTAGTCCGCAAACGAACTATACCGACCGAGCGAGCACCGCTAGTCGGCAAAGTTAGTGCCAACTTTATCGGATATTAGGTGTCGCGTGGTCAGCGCAACGAATCCCCACGGCAGTTAATTTCGGTTTTCAAGACCGGAGCCGCTACTTTTCCATTCAAGTAGCTCCTCAATTATCATCAGAATGATGGACAAATATAACTAACAGGACATTATGCAACGTGAAAAAGTTTAAATATTTCCAAATAACCCTAACAAACATTCATGAAGAAATGAAAAGCAGATTTTCCAATATATTGCAGGCCTGCAGGTACTTCACGCAGTGATACTCCAAATACTCGTAGAACTGATATAAAAATACTTCGGTTACTAACTAGCATGCGACTGGAATACATAAACACAAAAGCTGTTGCCACAAAATGATTACAACTCCTGTAATTCCTGCAACCGCCACTGGGGCCCACCGAATGTTACTGAATCCTGTGATGTATGAATGAACACATTATTTGTTTATTCAGTCGCAGAATTACTCTTGTTAGCAGCGGATGTGACGTGGGCACATCAATGTCATGTGCTGCACCAATAATGCAAATGATGAATGTTACTGTCACAGACAGTCGGATTGCCCCACTTCCGGGCAGGGCTATATATTATTATTCAGAAAACCAATTAAATCAATGCCACAAAACGTTGCACTTTGCACTTCCCAGTTTGTAGTCTCTCCGACTTTGCTTGTATTCAGTTACACTTCTTTCAAGCCGATCACAGTGGCCATACGGTCTAAGGCATGAACTGCCTTCGCCCGCTCAGACTGTGGTATCGTGGGTTCGAATCCCACCCAGGGCACGGATGTCTGTGTGTAGGTAGCGACTTTGCGACGGGCTGCTCCCCCGTCCAAGGAGCGCTACCGATTGTGTATAAATTAAGAAACTGAAAAAGTGACTAAGGTCCACAAGGGCTGTAGAGCCACAGACAAAAGATACATAGATAGATAGACGGACGGGCGGGTGGGCAGGCGGACAGACATACAGACAGACTCCATTCAAGCTTATGCAAGAACAACAAAATCGTGAACAAATATTCCATCACTTGCCCATGTTTCAGCAGTTTCGAAACTGAATGCACCATTTCTGGCACACGTGTGCCGAAGAATCTCCGAAAGATAACACCGACAAAACAGAGGTACTGACTTCCCACAGCTTTCCAGTTACTAAAGTTACACAGCGTCGGATGTGTAAAGGCAAAGGTCAAGTTGTCGAGGCACTACGTCATGAAGACGTACGTGGGGATGGAGGTATAGCTCCACCATTCTTTATCTCGACACTAAATGCATGTGAGTTGTCAGAATTAGGCCCCGGCCGCTTTATACCCGGGGAAAGAGTCTTCAGTAACCAGTGGAAGGGAGGCTAAGTGGCTCCCACAGCCTGTCTGAACACTGTGAAGTAGAGAAAAATCTCTTGTCCCTACCGGGAATCGAACCCGGCCGTCAAGCCCGTAGCCCGTCATTGTACCGACTGTGTCGTATGGGTGTTAGTGAATAAGTAATTAGAAAGGACGTGGAAGGAACCGGTCGTGTCCTAATGTGAAACTCTATTCAGGCATCTGGCAAGAGTAAGTAGAGCTATAGGCCGCGCCATAGCTCGAGCGGTTAGTCGCTGGCTTCCCACCGCGGCGGCCCGGGTTCGATCCCTGGTCTGGTCAAGTGGGATTTGTGGTGGACAAAGTGGCGCTGGGGCAGGCTTTCTCCAAGTACTTCGGTTTCCCCTGCCAATCTTTATTCCACCAATTGCTCCACAATCACCCTCACCTATCATCTGGGGCTGGTACAATAGGCCAGAAGTGGCCGCAGTACAAGGGACTAAGTCCCACCCCACTAGCAATAAAAAAAAGTAGAGCTACGGAAAACCAGTTATGATTTCCGGTGTCCGGGTAGATCTGAAACCAGCACCTCCCGAACACGAAGCTTGAATATTAACCACTCGGCAGTAGCGTTCGGTGACGTCCCTTACAGTGACACAGTATGCAAAATGTATGACGATCCAGCTCAAGCACAACTGCAAGCTTAGCACTGCTAGCAACTGCAGTCCTGGACACAGCTCATTCAGAAACTGACTATGGGCTGCATGACGCAGGCTGAACTCCCAGCAGGGGCGGGGATTCTTCTAATCTACACAATGCGCTCGGTTCGGGGTCCAGCCTATCCAAATAACACCGAGTGTTCATTGTGCAGGCTTATTGGACGTCCAGGGAGCTTCTCAGAACTTCCTCTCGGCAGACACTCTAGGATCCGCCGGCAAACTGAAGGCCATTCATGCGGTCATATCAGTGACTCAGTCAGTGTTGCGCGATCAAGTGTTACAGAAGCTTTGTATAGCGCTATGTTCTATGTCTTTATGGCTCACGTGAGATACAGTTTAGAACAAAGAGTTTTCACTAATGATTGTTATGTGAAAAATATAAATCATGCTGGAGAAAATTTCGCCGTAAATTTCCCGAAACAAAAGTCGAACTGGAAATATAATTTACAAATAAGCGAAGAAAGTTCGAACCCACGGCATTTTAATTGACAGAAAGCTGTTAAAAAGAAATCATCTTTTAACTGAGGAAAAACTTGATGACATCGGTCATCGATTAGAAAATTCTCCTCGAAAATCTTTGCGGCGATTAGCACAACAAAGTGGTGTTTCTGTAGGCAGTGTATGAACAGCAACTACACTGTCGCATGTTCGTCCGTATAAAATTACTGTTGTTCCTGAAATTAAACCTATGGATTATGAAAAAAGAGTACGGTTTTGTAATTGATTTACCAATCATGTGCACGACGAACTTCTTGATCCTAAGCTGACATTTTTCACAGATGAGGGCTCACAAAGAAACAGGTACTGGAGTAGTGAAAATCTTCATGCCCTAATGCAACCTCCCCTTTACGAACAAAAGACAGGCGATTATCGCAAACCGTATTACTGGCCCGATATTTTATGAAGGAACTCTTGATGCTGAACGATACATAATGAAATACCACGTACTTAATCCATTTTTCGTTAATTTGGCACCTGCAAAAGAAAGATTCGTCTATTTTACGCAAGACGGCGCGACTCCATACACACACGCAGCTAAGGAAACTATTCGAGCATTACAGGGGTGTGTCTGTAGAATTAAATGGGGACGATATGATTATTAGCAAGGGTTTGTGGCCCCCTAGATCCCCAGATCTAAACCCCTGTGATTTTTATTTGCGAGGAAAACTAAAAAATGTTGTGTACGCCAAGAATCCACATGACGTGGAGGCTCTAGAACAGAATATTCGTGAAGAAATTTACAACATTCAGCAGCGTGAATTGCAGCAAGTTTCCCGAAATCTTTTTAAAAGAATTCAGGCATGTCCCACAGTAGAGGGTAGACAGTTTGAACATCTTCTATGCTGGTGAGTACAATATTAATTACTATATTTGAATAATAATTAACGAAAGAAGTAAGAAATGTGTGTATTCTTCTCGGCAGGTAACGCATCGCTTTCGCAGGAAGCTGCCGGCGGCGAAATCAGTGTCCGTCCAATCAGCCTGCGCTCTGTACCTAGGGCTTGTCCTCTATGGGCAGAACAACAGAAGCGTGAGCTGACCTCCATACAGAGCAAAAGTCAAGAATATGCGTGACTTCATCTCCACGCCTGCTGTATGCACCTTCACGGCACCTTCCACATACAGTGGTGGGGTGTGTGTGTGTGTGTGTGTGTGTGTATAAAGGGCTACGTATAATGGTAAGATGAAAGATCTGCAATTACGCAATGTCAGGTTCCCATAGAAACGAACTGTCAACAGTTAACATGAATGAACGTTAAGTTATGCGGGAGGCCACGAACGAGCGAACAGTCTTTTGCTTCAATGTATCATATCTACTCCTTGTGTGTACAGGGTAAATTGATGTATATATATGTTTAAGATTACCTACTTGTTCGTGTTATCTGTTGGAGGCGGTGTTAAACGCAAGCCTCGACTATCATTCAATAACAAGTGCGGATGGAATAAAATAAGGGAGAAAGTGGGGGGGGGGGGTTAGTAGCATGAAAGCTGATAGCCTACAGCAAATATTGGAACTTCACTCAATGGGTGTTACACTAGTTACGTTTGTTATGAGGATGAATTAAACGTGTTGAACACGCACACAAGTTGCAAAACGCATATTAAAGGCCGTACAATGGAAGTGTCCTTAAGAACGCTTGTGGCAAGAGTACAGCAACCGTATTTTATAAAACTGGCAATTCATACCATCCTTGTCAACGGCTTGAAGAGATTTTTTTTTCTCTCATGGGGTGAGACTGAGTCCATTTGGTACTGCGGCCACTGTTTGGCCTCTTGTACCAGCTCCGGATGGTAGATAATGATTGTGGAGCAATCTGTAGAATGCGAATTGGCAGGGGACACCGAAGTACTAGGAGAAAACCTGCCGCAGCGCCACTTTGTCCACCACAATTTCCACATAAGCTGATCCGGGCACAAACTCGGGCCGCCGAAGTGGGAAGCCGGCGACTAACCGCCTGAGCTATGGCAGGGCCAAGGGATATGCTTCTGAAGTTGAGTTATGGTGACAGGCAATTAGCTTCGAACTGTTACGCAACAATGAAATCAGAAGAACATATGCACAAACGGTTGCAGTGGCATGATATGGCATATCATTTTCTCCAAGTTGTTCCGCAAAAAGGTTTGTCTTGTTCTTAGATAAGCACACGCCATGAACACATACGGGGAAGTGGAGGTATGGCTCCAGGCATCCCGCAGTCCGTCGCTACACCGAACAATGTATACGTAAATTAACAATAAAAATAACAGGATAGTAAACGTGATCACGAAAGGAAAAGGCGTCCTCAAGGGAAAGAATGTTTCTACTAAAACATCTAAAAACCGGTGTTAGCAGCGGTGGAACACCTGGCTGAAGGCTATCACTTAGAGCGAGAGTGGAAAAGTTCATAATATTCTCTGTGGGGAGATCTGCATGAAGAGCAACAGTGTCCGTAATGCAACACTTGATCTTGTCCTAGTTTTCATATCTACTTTCGTTGGGCAGAAAAACATGAATAATCAGAAGCAAAATTCTCTGGAACTAAGAGTTCTAAAGTTTAAACGATGTAAACGACTCAAAACAGAACCACAAGTACAAGGAAAACTGAACTGAATAAACCGGTGCGGGAGGGGGGCGCGCATTTTTTAGATTTTAAATGGTTCTGACGATGGTGGATGACACTTAGTTCTTTCTAGGGGGCCCAACTGAGTAGATGTCTTCCTTTCTCACCTGAAGAAGGAAACAGATCCAGTTTCCGAAACGTCGTGTCCTCTATTACCTATAATTCCGGACGATGGAAAAAGTCCAAAACCCCAGTAATTCTGGATTGAATTTTTGATATAGATCTACCTGTGATGTTATTAGAGCCCGCTAAAGGAAGGTAATTCTACGCGACAGAGGCATAATTAATTCGATTTAAAGAAATACATAAAACTATCAAGCTATCGAAAGAAGAAGAAATATATAGGCCCTATGAAATACGATGAATAAATCTTATCAACTTCAACAAAAAATAGACAAAACGTAACTATGAAAATGCAATTTCCTATCTAACACACCACCAAACTCTTTTACACAGTCTGGACATATGATTAAACCACCACCAAGGTAGTAACTGAAATGAATTATATTCGTTTTAACAGTAAAAGGGGCACGCGGTAGCGTAGTTGTTTGAGGGACCATGCTACAAGCCGGAAGGCAGCGGGTTAAAGTCCCGATGAGGTCATTGGATTTTTCTTCAATTTACCTAATCCTACCAGCCGCACTACAGCCCTGGGGTCGACACAGCCTCTAACAGAAATGAGTACCAGGAATTAATTAAATAATTTTCCTGGGGAGTAAAGCGCGGCCGGCGTGTAAGGCTGACCTTACCGCCATCTTTGAACCGACTGTCTAAAGAAAATGTGGGAGCCTCAACGTCTCACAACCCTATGTCCTCCACGGCCTGTTACAGGAATAGCTTTACTTTTACTTTAACAATAAAATGCATACTTCTGGTTAACGGGTACGAAGTTTCGTGTAATGTTTAATACACCCCTTTTGCACCAAATCGATATGGGATTACTGATTTTAGGCCTTCCTCGGAATATGAAGGCAGAATGTATCTGCGAAACGTCGGAAACATCGCACACAACTGACATCAGATATCAGACTGTATACATTTAGTCTAACAGACTTCTATTTTTATCTCCAGCAAACAGAAGGTTGGAATAAGACCTAAAAGTTTGTGATGGTGGTACATTAATATAAATTTAAATACAATTAATACAAATTAAATAATTATTTATTAATTTATATTTAATTATTTATTAATTATTATTTATATTTAAAATATAATATTTATTAAATAAATAAATTAAAATAAATTAATACAAATAATACAAAAAAATTTGTTTCTGGACATTATCCATCGTCCTGTATTTTATCTAAAAACATCATTCCGTTTACTTTTCAAAACAACGTTTCGGAGACTGGATCCTTTCTCCGTCTTCAGGTGAAACCTACTCAGTTGGGCCAAATCGACAGAGCTAATCCCTAGTCTCCCAACTGAGTAGGTTTAACCTGAAGACGGAGATAGAATCCAGTCTCCGAAATGTTGTTTTGAAAAATAAACATGACGGTGTTTTTAGATAAAGACAGAACGATGGATAATGTCCGAAAACATATTTGTAAGAAAGTTAGAATAATGAATTTTGACACATAAATCGATAATAAAAATAGTGACTAGAATAGGTCCCAAGATGGACCCTTGTGACACCCGCGAAAGCACAAGGAAAGTAGAAAGCAACTTCCCTAAACATGAACAAATGAAGATATTCATAAAAAATAACTTTAAAATAAAAGGATTGGTTAAGATTGAAATAAACGAAATTAATCTATGCACGCAAACAAAAAGAAAGTATACCAATAATAATAATAATAATAATAATAATGATGATGATGATTACGATAATTTTTTTAATTCGCTTGGTGGGGGGTGGAGTCCAACTGGGTCCACTCGGCACGGCGGACACTGATTGGCCTACTGCAGCCTGCCCCGGGTGATTATGATGATGGAGAATTTGGTGGAATGAAGATTGGCAGGGGAAACCGAAGTAATCCCCAGCACCACTTTGTCCACCACAAATCCCTCTTGACCAGACCCGGCATCGAACCCGGGCGGCCGCGGCGGGAAGCCAGCGACTAACCGCTTGAGTCATGGCGCGGCCTAATTACGATAATAAAACAGGTTCTTACAAATACGGCAACGAACTTACGAATTCGATATAAAGCGGCAATTTCTAGGATACCTGACCAACTGTAACTTCACAAGAAGGTATCTGCTCCACTTTTTCTTTCCTTGGCACTACAGCCCCAGTGGGCCTAGGCCTACCTCCATGAACTTCTCCGTTCACTTCGGTTTTTCTAGATCTTACACATTCGGCAGGACTCCTTGGGCGGGTGATCAGCTCGTCTCAAGGCCTCTACCTGTACACAAACTCAGAAAAACACACACACACAAACTAAACATCCATGCCCTGAGTGGGATTCGAACCCACGATCCCGGTTTCCAAGCGAGCGAAGACAGTACATGCCTTAGATCGCTCGGCTACCGTGACCGGCATCTGCTCCACGTAGCCATGATAATAATAATAACCAACAACTTCGTCTGTACCGTTCGGCTAATTACGGTAAAGATAATCACCATTTAGAACAGTCTATGGCAACTGAATAAATTAATTATTTAATGTACATAGATCGATATAGACCTACTACAAGGTAGGAAAACGTCTTGGACTTCAGGGACACAGCAGGCTGACATACTGCAGCCTTGACGACCAAACCACCGCCCGAACACGAAAGAGAACTGTGTTAATAAGAGCTGTATCTCTGGTGTTCCACTGGGCCCCTCACCGGAAGGCAAGAATATACTAGAATGATGGTGAAGGTTAAACTCAGAATCGATTAAGGATCTTTAAGAACAGGGCAATGAGGCGAATATACGGACCTACAACTTTCCGTGGTTTACTCATTTAAATCTGTTAGCATATTTCTGAAATGAAAAGCCGTATCCGCATCTGTTCTCTACGGTGTGGAGTCATCCATATGGTTGAGACCATACATTTAATTCATTATTTTTCTGTACTATATACTGAGGGTGTTTGAGAACAGGGAGCTGAGGAGAGTTTTTGGATTGAAGGGAGAAGAAGTGACAGGACGTTGGAGAAAACTGCATAATGAGAAACTTCATAACCTGTACTCTTCACCAAGTATAGTTAGAATGTGAAATAAAGGATGATTAGATGGCCAGGGCATCTAGCATGAATGGGGGAGAAGAGGAATTCATATAGGATATTGGTGGGAACGCCAGAAGGAAAGAAACCACTGGGAAGACCAAGGCGTAGGTGGGTGGACAATATTAAAATGGATCGTACAGAGATAGGGGCCAGTGGAGGGCTCTTGTGAACACGGTAATGAACCTTCGGGTTCCATAAAATTCTGGGCCAATTCTTGAGTAGCTTAACCATTGGCGGCTTCTCAAGAGGGGCTCAGCTGCATGAGTGAGTGAGTGAGTGAGAAGAACAAGAACTTCCGACAATAATTTCTAAGCAAATGGACCAAATGGATGACAGGAGACTAGCTCAATAAGCCAGGGGATAATGGTCGCCATGGCGCCAAATATTTTTTCATTATTCCGTTCAGCATTTTCTGGAGTAACATTCTACTATTTATACAGTGTACGTGATGCCTTGATCAGTCGTAAAACCTAAAACGTTTCTACTCAACGTACATTATAACGGAGTTGGCAAAAAAAAGCAAGGAACCTTTGAAGTCGATCACACCCAATTCACAAACGTTTTACAGTTTCCTCTAACAGCGCATATTGTAAGCACCTAAAATTAAATTAAATTGAATTCGCTTAGTGGGGGGTGGAGTCCAGCTGGGTCCACTCGGCACGGCGGCCACTGATTCGCTTATTGTACCTGCCCCGGGTGATTATGATGATCGAGAATTTGGTGGAATGAAGATTGGCAGGGGAAACCGAAGTACTTGGAAAAATCCCGCCCCAGCGCCACTTTGCCCACCACAAATTCCACTTGATCAGACCCGGAATCGAACCCGGGCCGCCACGGTGGGAAGCCAGCAACTAACCGCTTGAGCTATGGCGCGGCCTTGTAAGCACCTAAAATCAAACAACCACATGCAACACAATATACCGCATATGCGCATTTTCGATGCTTTTAGTTTTTGCTCAGACTCCTAACTTTTAGAAGCAGACCTGTAGAAAATTGTCGAGACCGCTTATGAAACAATCACTTTGAAATAAATGGGAGATCAGTCACATGTGAAGCGAGGACATCACTGACAGGAAAAGCTTTGAAGGTCAGATATCT
Organism: Cryptotermes secundus; assembly: GCF_002891405.2. Lineage (NCBI taxonomy): Eukaryota > Metazoa > Arthropoda > Insecta > Blattodea > Kalotermitidae > Cryptotermes > Cryptotermes secundus. Next base: position 876,212 of record NW_019721762.1, on the reverse strand, counting down.
CTCTGCACAATGCGAGTACACGAGATTAATATCACAATATGGAAACGGCCATTAAGACTGGCCTGGCTTTACAAGCTGAGTAATTGTGGGCTGAGTTACATGTACTTGTTTTTAAGGGCGGAAAAATTCAGGGAACAAGTCCTCCAGGAAGGACTTTAAGCCGTGGGTCCCGTGTCGTAGATTTACGGCACGTAAGAGATCCTCATGTCTCTAGGAAACCTCTGAGCAAAATTAGGCAAACGTTTCCGGCCCAAGTAGTTTCCAATGCCTCCGGTAGATGGGGAAGTTATCGGGTACCACTGCCATCCTCCCTGGCTGAACGGGCCTGATAGCGAGCACCAGTACCGGCAGGGTATGGCGACTGGTAGAATATCAAAGGGGGACGTACAATAGACTATTAGTCGCGGTGCACGGGGAAACCCACCCCCTTCAATAATAATAATAATATGTGTATTTGTGTTGGAAAACAATTATTCGATAGTAAACAACAAACTTAAACTGATAAGAAACGAAAATTTCCCATTCTAATGTTAAGTGATATGTTATCATTATACTGAATAACACTGATATAGAAGCTGTACTCTTCTGCACCACTGCGCTGCACCGGCGTGCATTAACTTGATAATTCATAAAGAATACGGATGCTGAGGAAAACGTGGTTCGACTGCTTACGGATGATTGCCTTTTGTATCGGCAGAGGTCTTGCGACAGACTGAGCTCCTATTCAGTAAATTCCACTGTGGGTCAACGCAACTGCGTTATCTCAGCAGCAAACCGGAGTCGGTAAAGGCCGACGGATGTAATCTGTGACCTGGTCGTGAGAGAAGAACAGGAGGGAGCCTATGTCTATAGACTGTTGTAAACATTTCGCATCCCAGCTTTTTGAAAACACACCCTAGGCACTTGCTTCCAGCAAGAGTACAGTATGCATGGCCCCTCCCCGCAACTGTTTTGCGGCAGTTTCAGTTCGACACATTCTCAAAACAAGTGAACAGGCCGGAGAGATCCAGCTTGGTGACCAGTCAGGTCCTTGAAACCGACACAATCTTCGATTATTTCATTGGAGACACCTGATATCTGTTGTTTATGTCAACAGACTAACACTGATGAGCTTAAGTGCAAAGAGGACATCATCCTTAAACAATATCAATTCTGAAATGTTCCAAAGAGTTCAACTCCCTTCCTTGCACCAGGTCGGAGAGTGCATACAGGGTGGAACGCACCAATTTTAATATTTATTGTTAAGTCATTAGTGCATATAATTTAACATTATGAAGCAGAACTTCTGAGCCACTCTCCGTACACACGTGCACGCGCGCATGTTCTTGGATTTGAGTTTCCTTGCCTTAATTCAACAGCAATATTTGTTAGTTTTTAATTCATTGCATTGTCAATATAAAATTACATCTATTTACTAAGAAATCAACACGTTCTACCATCAGAGACTAGCATTTTCGAGCATCGTATTATCATGTAATACGCCTCGGAAAAGACATGAAACATTTTTGTGGATAATTTTCTAACAGAGAATGTAAACTTAACGTCCAGTATTTATCGTGCGTCGATATTGCAGCACTCTTCCATTCACCACTCAATTTTAGTTTAACATTATACACCTTGACACTACATGTTTCGGCCCCAAACGGCCATCTTCAGATGTCTTGATATGTACCCTGTGCGGATGCACTCCTCACAACCAGGGCATATAAATACAGGAACACACACACCACATCGGCACTAGTAAAAACACCACGAAACGCTGTGGAGGAAACACGCAAACCGGGGCCGGCATGTGAGTACAAAGTAAACAAACATAACATAATAATAATACCAAACAATTAGAAAACAACATTAATCTAGGGATCTTATAAATTACAGATGGCAGTCATAACTGAAAAGTAGGCTACGAACGTGAGGGGCAAGCTGCTGTTACAAAACACCCTGGACAGACATACATTTATGAACATGGATGACACCCCGTGTGGGGTGAAACAATATGCATCAAAATAACGTGGGTATAACAGAAACTTTAAAGGATTTTATCTGATTTTACCTGGAAAAGAGAACTGCAGTGTGATTTTAATATGAACTAAGACAGTGTAGCAGTTTTAACACAATTTAATAAAATATTTGTAACATATCAAGACACCTGAAGATGGACGTTTGGGGCCGAAACATGTAGTGTCAAAGTGCATAATGTTAAATTAAAATTGAGTGGTGACTGCAGGAGTGTTGCAATATTGACGGATGATAAATAATGTACGTTAAGTTGAACAATTGCAACGGGATGCTGAAATACAGAAACATTGTAAAACAAGGTAGAGCAAAATTCGAATTTAAATTGCAATGGGATATAGATAAACTGATGAGTCGCTATAGCAAATAAAATAAATGTGTTGCCCTGCGCACAAGCACCACGATACATGGGAAAGTGGAGGCAAAGCTCCATCATTCATGAGGCTATCAGATGATGTGACAACATGTTGGTGATACGTACACAAGGTTAGCATGAAACATGCGAGCAATAATTTCAACTTGCTCCATTAATTACGTTGGCCTGGAAAAATTTATCTACCAACAGCATGAGATGTCACCAGTTATTGCAAAAATATTCCTTTGTTAGGTGGCATGAGTCCGCAACTAATCCTTAGTCCTCTGTGTCACAATCACATTTAAAGTTTCTGCCTGAATAATAAACTCTCTTGCACTCACCCACTGGCTCTTCACACACCGAACTTAAACCAGAAGAAACACCTAATTTGTTTTTTTCTTTAATTTCGCACACTGGGGGGTGGAGTCCAGTTGGGTCCACTCGGCACGGCGGCCACTAATTGGCCTATTGTATCCTGCCCTGGGTGATTATGATGGAGAATTTGGTGGAATGAAGATTGGAAGGGGAAACCGAAGTACTCGGAGAAAACCTACCTCAGCGCCACTTTGTTCACCACAAATCCCACTTGACCCGGGCCGCCGCGGTGGGAAGCCAGCGACTAACCGCTTGAGCTATGGCGCAGCCTACGAAACACCTAAACTGGGAAGTCTATCGTAACGGCTAATCCTGAACCAAAAGCGGGGATCCAGATTGGCCTAACAAACTACTGACCTCACACGAAGCTATCGTCGTCATATTCGTCAGAACACACGTTACGACTGCTTCTAAAACTGGAACCCAAATATTTAAAACTTCGAGAAAAGTAAACTAGGCGAAGCGAGAAGGGAGAGACAACTCTGGTATCTTTCCTCAAGTCGTTACATCGACTTCTCCTTAGAAACTATAATCTAAAGTAATCACAAACAATATCTGGCTTCTCTGCAAACACATACGAGACAGTTAACCCCAGGGTGCAGTTATTTCTCAGGAAGCTAGGAGTATCTGACAGTCAAGAAATCCCTAGCCTTTTATGGAACCTGAAAGTTCATTACTGTGTTCAGTGAAGCCCTCCAGCGGAACCTATCCTGAGTCAGGTGAATCCAGTCCACGCTCTCATTCTGTCTTTAAGAACAACAAACTCCGTTGTTTTAGTCCGCAGGCGAACTATACCGACTGAGCGACCGCCGCTTGTCGGCGAAGTTATAAGACTCATTTTAATATTATCTTCCCATTTATGCCTAGATAACCCAAATGATTTCCATCCACCATCTACGATTAAAATTCTGGATGCTTGTTCCGCCTCTTATTCGTGCTACCTGCTCCGCCCCCTCAAATCTCAACATTTTCGACTTATTCGCTCTAATAATACGCCTACTTGGCAAAAAAAAAGTATATCTTATAAAGGTCATGACATGTAATTCTCTCCAGCCTACTAATGCTTCCCCTCCCTTACGGTTAAATATTCCCTCAGAATCATGTTCTCAAACACATTCAGTTTGTTTTCATTCAAAATACGTCAAATTATAGTTTCTTGTATTTCTTGACATGGTTTGTATCCTCGTGCCTCCTGTTAAAATGGAACATTGGGGTGTTATTCGGAGTCCTCAGAGGTCCTCGAAGTGATGCCCCCCACCCCCCTTTTCTCATCTTGTTATGGTTCTGTACCTTCGTGAAGTCTGGAAACAACCAACCATAACAAGCTAAAAAAAGGGGCCAACACTGTGAGGACCTCTGAGGACTCAGACACACAAGAACACAAACCATACCGGTTCAATGTCTTAGATAATAAACATTAATAAGATTTTAATCCAAATTATTGTAAATAATTTTTACATAAAAATTCTAAGTATGCATTACGAAATTTGTACACAACTATAAGGTTTATTTTGGACTCTATCCATCTTCTGGTTTTTTGTCTTATATATACCAGACGATGGATAGAGTCCAAAATAAACCTTATAGTTCTGTACAGCATACAGTATACACCATTGTCAGAATCATTTAAAGTCTATTACGAAATTTGTAATAGTAGTTTTTAAATTTGTAAGATTTGAGGCTTTCACGGCGGTGACTATGAAGAAAGCAGTCTTCTGGGATTTGGCACCGTGTATATGTCTGCTTTTACCGGTTCTCACGGTCTCTCCGCTTGCAGATTTCTTATATTTTTTCTTCTACCCTGAAGATGGAGGCGATACGTTCCTCCGAAACGTCGGTTAACACCACATATACACGGTGCCAAATCCCAGAAGACTGCTTTCTTCAGTTTTTAAATTTGATTTAGTTCATCCTGGTCCGTCACACTAGGATTATTATAAAAGGTTATCAACTCCATCCAGTGGGATTGATAAATGTCTTTTTCTACTTTTTTAATTTTTCATCCTTAACATGTTTCTGCCTGAGAGACCATCTTCAGAAGGATATAACCGCTTGTATCGATATGTCCTTCTGAAGATGGTCTCTCAAACCGAAACACGTCAAGGATGAAAAATTAAAAAGGAGGGAAAAAAAATATCAATCCCACTAGAAGGAGTTGATAACCCCTTATAACAGTTTCTGAACGTGTTAATCTTATGCCTTCCGAAGATGGTCAGCAGACCTAAGTATGTCAAAGAAATAAATATCTACAAATTGAATCACACTGGACAGTGTTAACAATTATTATTCTATAACGGTCCGTTTTATGGGCCTTCTTGTAAACTGAATTTGTTACTGCCCTACCCAAATATTTTAACACTGCCACATTTTCGACCTTGACAGGTAGATTTATTATTACAATTATTTCCTGAATACTGATGACAACAGACGAACCTAATACTTAGCTTTATTCTGTATATATTTTTAGTTTCTATTGGAGCTCCTCTGTTTTTCTTTGTGGTATTTGTTTTTCCTTATAAAAGTAATTAAAAAAGTAAAGCTATCCCTGTACCAGGTCGTGAAAGACCATAGGGTTTTGAGACGTTGAGGGTCCCACATTATCTAGACAATCGGCTCAAAGATGGCGATAAGGTTGCTTTTCCCTATAAATTAACATTATCAACATAGGACAGAGATCGGTATATCCCACCGAATTTCAACCCCTCCGTCTATTCTTCGACCTTCCTGACAGCACATTCTAACAATAATGGTGATAACACAACTCTGTTTGGCAACCATTCCGAATAGGAAATGAATCAGATAAACGCTACGCTGTATTTACTTCAGTACAGGTTTCATTTACAAACCTTTTCGATTAGCCTAACCTGTTTCGTATGCTTCAGTTCAGTCACAGACTTTCTTGAATACTACAAATACCTTACGTACTGTCCCAATGCTCTCCGATTTTTTCTTTTTCAGAAACAGACGAATGCAGAGTATGTAACTGACGGTTTATATATACTAGAATATATTTGTCCTCAGTTTTGCATACGTACGGAATTATGCCTCACAGAAGACTGCTGGATTACAATTCTGTATGAAATAATGACGTTTCCAGACAGTAACTACAGCTCTTTTTGTAAGCAGACAGTCCCTGCAAAACTGATTTGAATATTACCTCCGCGGTCCAATATATTAATAAATCTTAAATTTTCATGTTCACAACCATTAAATACATCATTTATGCATCAAAGTAGTGTAGGACAACTCTACTCTCCGCTTCTAAGAATCCATTATAACTTCAACATAAACCTGCCATCACAACAAATGCTGCGCTTAATAGTCCGTAGTCTGAATGGACTGCCTCAGAACTACCATCCACGAGACTTCTTACGTACTTAACAATACTATATTCATAAGAACAACCGAACATAACCATTTGTTGCACTAGACATGTTAGCAGACATTTTACCCAACTGAATAATAAACTGCTTAAAGAAGTGAATTCTGTCCAGTATCCCAGACATTCACGTCAGATCTGCCTGATTTCATGAACACAAAATAACACGCAAACACATAACACACGAACTTCAAAGCAAAACTTCCACAGGTACGTTCGAACACCATCAAAGGCAAACCACCTTTCGTACTTCTATATTATCGTCAAACAGCATAGCCTACCAACCAGGTACGAACGCTGTGAGTCACGTGGTTAACGTGACGTCAGAAGGTTAGGCTGTTAAAACTGGCTTGCGTAACTGAGGAAGGAGCGTGTGGAATTAGAAAAGCCTTGATTGCTAGAGGAAGCAATTAAGTTACTAAAATCTTGTCGAGACGGTAAGCAGATTCGCATGCACAGACTCAACGCAAGGCAGCGCTCTATGCATAGATCTCCGATATACTGGATCTGTTGTCATCACTATTTACTCATAAGATTACTGCTAATGGAATTCAGTTACCCTGTCACACTGACAGAAGCAAAGCCAATTGGAATCGCCCATAACGTTGTGAGATGATAACACTGGCCTGTGAATGTCAGCGAATTGAACGAGAGTATAATGTTCATATGAATGTAGGCTATAATCAGATTTTGCACAGAATCGTTGAAGTTTTAAGTACTAATTTAACTGAGAGTAATCGTAAGAGACGACTTTTAATTTTTATTGCGTTAAAATAACGAATTATAAGGAAAACGGTTCAATTTTAACAAAAAGAATTATGTGACAAACTGTATAAATTACCTCCACGGATTGTATATGAACTTCAACACATACAAAAATCCTTTGCTCATAACCCGTTATATTTAATTTTCTGTCTGTAGGAAATATTACATTTAAGTCGGATTCTATCAGGCTTATTCTGACGGTGGATATCACACATCCGGATTACAAATTTATTGGATACAGCTTAGTTTTCGAGGAAGACAAAAGCAGCTTGAAGTCATGTGACGTTGCTTGGTAGTACACCGATAACAAAATATAATCTCAGGATTAGAAATCTGTACGAGAATGAGTATTCATGATATCAGCTGCTGTGTAATGCATTGGGGCTCATAATTTAATGAGATGAGACAGACTAACTTTCGTATCGTACAAAAATTAGTAAAATGATACTTTAAGCTTTAGGTTTTCAGACTGGAGACGGGAAGACGAAATGATTATGAAATGGATAGTATTAGGCATGTCGACAATTTAAATGCTGTTTAAGTCATTACGCCTTTTAAGCTATTTGTACTAGTTTTACGACAATATTGTCACGTGTATCACAATGACTAAAGACAAGGTTCTGATTGGTAATTGGATTTATTGGATACTTACAGGTCGTAACTACAATTAATTATAACACTGTTAGTGGCATTCACACTACAAGATACTCCACGCTACTCTCTTCAGTCTATCTCCACTAGTCTTCACGGATGCCTAACACGGGAACTATAAAAGTCTCACTAAATCACACACTCCCAATATCACTGCACTACAGAACACATAAAGTCTTCAAGTCACACGTTAAATCTTCACAGGACGACTTCTCGTACTCTTCTGTACTGCTGCTGCTTGCTGTACTCCTTCAGCTTACTGCTATCCTCTTGTTTGCGTGCTTCTGCCGCTACTATTAACTTGTAACTGCCCTGAACCCTCCTGGACTCTTACTTATATAGCCGCGAAATGGACATGCATCACAGGAAACACATGTCACGTGATCACTACCCACTGTTGTGTGACGTCACCGCGGATATGGAAAACACAGGTTTCTCTATTATTGCGTGTTGGACGGTGTTTACTGAGCTGTTGCTTGGCAACGTGTTCATCAAATCCGTTACAATATTTTATGCAACTCTCCAGCAATGATGGCTCTTTGCATGACACATAAGCCCACCTCCACCAACTCCATAAAACCGGGCCCTTCTTGAGAAGCCACCAGCGGCAAACTATTCAAGAATTTCCTACATTTTAAGGAACCAGAAGGTTCATTACCATGTTCATAAGTGTCTTCCACTGGTCCCTATCCTGAGCCAAATGAATACATTTCATATCATTCCGTCCTATTTCTCTAATGAGTTTTCCACTAAAAGCCTGCCTTCGATCCTCTTTTCTCCCATGCGTGCTACACGCCCTGCAGATCTAATCATCTCTTACTTCATTCTAATTATATTTGGCGAAGTGTACAAGTTATGAAGCTCGTCATTATGTAATTTTCTTCATCCTCCTATTATTTAATCCCTCTTGGGTTCAAATATTTCTCCTCAGTGCCCCGTCCTCGCATACCTTCAGTCTAGGTTCTTCCCTCAACGTCAGAGAACAAGGTGACCTACCTCCTCCGGTGTGACGGCAGTTTAGGTTTGCAAACAACAGCTATGATTAATGGCGGACATGACTAAACACTACGGTGTGTGAGTTTATGTGCGCCGTTACAAACTTACAAAGAACCGCGTCCAACAGATGAGACGGCTGAATTCGTATTACAACCAGTAGTCCTTAACATCGTTACCTGACATTTTATAGAAAAGTATCTCCTCGCAAATGATACGATTATTTGCGGATGATGCGTATTAAAATTGCGGATATGACGCGTCTGGCTGCAAATTCAGCAACCGTTTTGTGCATACTCAGGACACGAAACTAGTCAAAGAAATATCATAATTTCGTTTACTGACAATTCTTTTATTTATCCCTGTACCAGACCCCGGAGGGCTATAGGGTTGTGAGACGCCGAGGTTCCCATATTTTCTTTAGACAATCGACTTATAGATGGCGGTGAGGTTGTCAGCCTTATACGCTGGCCGCCCTTTCCCACTAGGAAGATTCCTGGTACCCAATTCTGTTAGTGGCTGAGTCGACTTCAGGGCCATAGTTCGGCTGCAAGGATTAGGTCAATTAAAAAATCCAATAATCTCAACGGGAATCGAACCCGCGATCTTCCGGCTTGTAGCATAGTACCTAAACGAACCATGCTACCCCGTGCTCCTGCTGAAAATATAGGGTTTCATAATTCCAAGTTTTTTTATTAAACAAATATCTCCCACATTTCATCGTCCAGTGACGACTGAATGTGATTAACAGATGCAGAGTTTGAACCAAGTCAGGGGTCAAGGACCGATGCAACCCATTAGCATTCCTGAAAATGGAAGGATCCTCATTTGCTGAAACAAATCCCTGTTTTAAAATATTAAGTCCTGGGATGTGACGCTGTGTAGTCCGGTAAGGGTTCACCGACGTTTCAGAGAAAAGTACTGCCTCCATTATCACGGCCGAAGAGTAAACCACACATGCAACCAGCAAGAGTTATGCTGCAAGCAGAGGCAGATATTCTGTACACAGTGCTGCCAGCTACACTCGGTGGACAGGTTACGAAATGTGGCTGGGAAGTTCTAGTAATGACTCCGTAAGTACGTATGTTAAAACTCGACTTAAGCATCAAATGCCACCGTCCCCTTCAAAGTAGTTCCCTCTAGTAGCTATAAACGAAGCTATTCTTGCAGGACTTGAGGTTCTCACAACCGTTTTTATGAAGAGTTCTAAGATATAACGCTTCGAAGCTATTCTGTTCTGCCATATTTTGATGCATTTCTAGGACGTATTTTCTGATATAGCTTTTAGCGCGCGTGACGTACACACCTGGACCTCCTCCGGCGGCCCAAATTCATGGAGCACCTATAGTTGGGAATATATGGCTCAAATCGGGTGAACAGGTAGTATGTTCCATCAGAAGGTTCATGTTTCGAGTCAGGAATTTCAACAGTGGTTTGCCATTAGTCATGTTTCTTGATACTATCTTAACAAGAACGTTTTTAATTTCTCTGTGATCTAGTGCTCAGAGTATCTCCCTGCAGATCAAGAAGTCCTGGGTTCGATTCCCGGCGTTCCCAAATTTTCTGAGAAATAGTGGATCTGGAACGGGGTTCACTCAGCCTCGTGAAGATACTTAAGGAGCTATTTCAAGGAAGTAGCGGCTCCGGTCTAGAAATCCGAGATAAACGGCCGTGGGAATCCGTTGCGCTGACCGCGCGACACTCTTTATCACCAAAAGTTGGCACTATTTTTTAATGCTAGTGGGGTTGGACTAAGTCCCTTGTACTGCGGCCACTACTGGCCTATTGTACCAGCCCCAGATGATAGGTGAGAGTGATTGTGGAGCAGTTAGTGGAATGAAGATTGGCAGGGGAAACCGAAATACTCGGAGAAAACCTGCCCCAGCGCCACTTGGTCCACCACAAATCCCACTTGACGAGACCCGGGATCGAACCCGGACCGCCGCGGTGGGAAGCCAGCGACTAACCGCTTGAGCTATGGCGTGGCCAAAGTTGGTACTAACTTCGCCGACAAGCGGCGGTCACTCGGTCGGTATAGTTCGTTTACGGACTAAAAGGACACGGAGTTTCTTCATCTATTATCCACTTGTTCTTCTATCATTATGATGCCCATTCTTCGTTTGAAGGAACAAATAGCCATAATCAACATTTTCATCAATTTGCCCGTCGGTCCGATAGAGAATGATCAAGGGCTTCTTATCGTCCTTTAGAAAATCTTATCTGTCCCTTCGGCACTGAAGACCCCCCTAACATTTTAAAACTTTCGGTGCCTGTTTTCTTCCATGTCACTAGATATTTTAGATTAATGGGCTGTTCAAAAATAATGAGACATGTTTAAATCATGAGAGCACAATGTGCCTTCGTTTAATCTAACACTGTGACACACACAATAAATTCACAAGAACGTGGCACAGACCAAATGAAAGTTGAAGGAACACGTTACAAAAAGGACTGACAGGTCCGAGGCGGGACGTGACAGCAGCGTTCCAATGCTATTATTCCTCAAACTTTCCAGCCAAACCTCCTATTTTTTCCCGTTTCCATCCGTGTCTCTATTTACATGCGAGTTATCGACCAACTGAAAGCTTTACAGAGAGGAAAGTTGTCACAGCTTAACAGGTTAGTTGCGGTACTGGCAACATGTCAGCCGTCAACAAAGTTTTGTTGGACCTGAGGTTCTCACTTCTGGGATGTGACGTCGTGTAGTCTAGCAGAAGTCCACTGACGTTTCGTAAGAAAAGTCAAAGTAAAACTATCCCTGTAACAGGCCGTGAAGGGCCATAGGGTTGTGAGACGTTGACGGTCCCATATTATCTAGACAATCGGCTCAAAGATGGCGGTAAGGTTGTCAGCCTTACGCGCCGGCCGCGCTTTACTCCCCAGGAAAATTATTTAATTAATTCCTAGTACTCATATCTGTTAGAGGCTGAGTCGACCCCAGGGACATAGTGCGGCTGGAAGGATTAGGTAAACTGAAAAAATCCAATGACCTCATCGGGACTTGAACCCGTAACCTGCTGTCTTCTACCATAATGCCTCAACCAACTACGCTGCCGCGTGCCCCCTAGTAAGAACAGTACTTTCTTCATTTTCGGAGTCGAAATGTAAACCCAGCATGCTACCAGCAAGACGTAGACAGGGAGTATTGCTAAAGAGTCAATCCAGAAGACAAGTCGCCTCAAGACAAGAACCGCACAACCAATATAGCCTTGCTGTCCATGGCCGTCATGTTACTAATGCTAAACTGATAAACTATGGCAGCCTCCCTTTCTCTGGCGCTTTCAATTGGTTGATAACTCAACTACAAAGAGAGGAACGGACACAGAAGGCAAAAATGCCTGTCCACTGAGTGAATCTGACAGCTCTGTGTACTACAAATGAGTTGTGTGTTGTGGCAAACTATATAGGGTATCCCAGCTGGAAAGGTCAATATTCTAGAAGGCCATAGTATTGATAACTCTAAGCAAAAAATATATATGTACATGTTTCCTATTCCTGGTGGTTTCCGAGATAGAGCTATTCCACTATACAGTTCCAAAACTGTTGATAAGAAAGATATTATTTCTAATACCGATATTTATAGCTCAAGTGACAAAGTTGGTATAGTTTACCTAGTGTAATACATTTTCGTGCTGCTCGTCTGATTGCATCTTTACGTTCATATATGTGGGCGATAACATGAAATTGCTCTATCTCGGAAACGGTTCGGAATAAGATACATGTACATATACACTTTTATTTGTTTATAATGACCGAAACTATGACCTACCAGAATACTGACCTTCCATCCTGGGACAACCCGTATATCTTAAGTGTAGGCAATCCATCCGCCATTAGTGTAAGGTTGACATTGGACAGTGGCGCTTTGCCTTATATATCGAAAACTCCTCATCAAAATACTGAACCGCTATCAACCAACGTAAAGTGCGTCCAGTGCATGTTATTGTAACATACTGTGCAGAGAAGTATATCATGAAGCTGAGGGCTGTCGGTTCAAGAAAAAAAAGACACTAATTCCCGATGAGATATTGTCACTGGGTACGGAAAACACCATTACTACCTACATACTGACTTCAATAGTTTTAAGGAGAACCTTTATTGCCATTTACAATTTACTGCTTTAGTACAAATTTGTTAAGTACTACTCGACCTTACCAATATCCGATTTCTCGATTAGAAATACTTGCGGTTTGCTGTACTGCTAATGGAACTCAAGATCCAGATGGGGCAAAACTCGAAGCATTTTGAACAATATAAACGGGTGAAGAACAAATATTGAGAAAGCGAGATCAAAGTAACGAGGCCAATATTTTGACTGAAGAGGCAGGCATTAAACACGAGGATGAAGAAAACTGCATAATAAAACTTCATTACCGATCAAGAAACAGATGCAATTGCGCAATTTCCAACATTCTGTTCTCCTTGTCTGAGTACAGTCATTCATTAATATGGGTCGATTCTCTATGTAAGGAGTCACACCGAAGGCCTAAAAAACTGTTTCAAAATTAATTCCCAATTAACAGCGACGCGAGGTTCTAATCGACGAGGGAATAACAGGAATATCAGTGTAAATTGTATTCTTCAACTAATATTACCGTGACTAAAACATGAACGATGAGATAGATCGTGAAAAGGTTTAGGAGCTTCTGGATCGGTTTGGTTTGGTTAGGCGAGGCTAGTATTGGTTAGGTTAAGTTTGAAGCATAGGTTCGGCGAGGTGAGGTCAGATTAGGTTATGTGACGTAAAATTATCATTCTGGATTAAATGTTTCAGTCGGTACACGAGTTGAGTAGAAGGGCTGTGTGGTACTGTGAACTGATCTGGCTCCGGACTGGGCCCATTGTGGTTTTACTGCGTCTCAGTAAGTGAGAGAGTGCTCGAACAGGGATTAAGTGAACAGTGAGTTAGTAGCGGGAGAGTTGAGAGTGAGTAAGTAAGTGGCAAAAAAAGAATAAGAAGGGAAAGAAGATGAAAGATTGAATGACAGAGACTGAATGAAATGGTGAGTGAGGTTAGTTATAATTTTCTAAGCTTTATTTTCCGAAGCGGTTGACTCACGAGCTGTAGGCATATGACGGCGCGCCTAGATGGCAACCAGACGTAATTTTGCAAACCGCGCCACTACAGACAACCAGGCTACACACTGTCAGTTTTATGCGACCAATTACAATGTTTCGAAGAGTAGAACAGGTATTTATGGTAGGGGAACAGCAATACTAGACACAGAATAAAATGCTACAGGTAGAATTGTAGGGATATTGCAGGGGCACGCGGTAGCGTAGTTGGCTGAGGCACTATACTACCAAGCCGGAAGGTCGAGGGTTCGAGTCCCGATGAGGTGGATTTTTCTTTTTAATTTACCTAATCCTTCCAGCCGCATTATGGCCCTAGGGTCGACTCAGCCTCTAACAGAAATCGGTACCAGGAATCTTCCGGGGGGGGGTAAAAGGCGGCGCGTAAGGCTGACAATCTTACCGCCATCTGTGAGCTGATTGTCTAGAGAAAATGTGGGAGCCCCGACATCTCACAACCCTATGGGCCTTCGCGGCCTGTTACAGGGACAGCTTTACCTTTTTTTAATGCTTTATTGTCTATCTACCGCGCTGTGTTTATGTTAAAACGTAACGTTCTCACATCAACAAAATACAACTTCCTGCACGGAGAATGCTGTTCTGGTGGAACCCATCTCTAATATCCAAAGCAATATGACATAATTAACAGCTAAGAACACACTGCATTGCAGAAATCACAGTCTACTTTCCTGGAAGTTTCAGGCCACTTCTTGTGATAATATAGCTAGTAGGGGAAAATATAAAACAACAATGTAAGATTTGAGGCTTTCACGGCGGTGACTATGAAGAAAGCAGTCTTCTGGGATTTGGCACCGTGTATATGTGGTGTTAACCGACGTTTCGGAGGAACGTATCGCCCCCATCTTCAGGGTTGAAGAAGTATAGGTAAATCTGCAAGCGACAACACCGTGAGACACGGTCAAGTTCTTCATAAAACAACAATGGTCACAGAAAATATTATGGTGTCGTGATTATCTCTCCTGTTTTATGCATGAGAAGCCCTGTGATCGAATCTCAACCTGGACTGACTTGACTGAGATTCTTCGAGCGTTTCCTTGGTTTCGCCATGGAAATATTTTTAGTTATGCGCTACTGCATAAAAATAAACAACCATTATCTCTTTCCAAGTCTTTCTCAGTTCCCAATATTTAATGCTCCTATCACTAAACTAACAACAGATAAACTATGTGGTTAAACAATTCGTTAAATAAGCAAGGAGCATTTCTTTATTCAGTACACAATACAGGCGCGCAAGCGAATTTATGGTATGATACTCAGTACCAATATACGTACTTCATATTTACTTTCCCCACACCCCGGTGCAATGCGACGGAAAATGTTATACAGGTATGATGAAACGATTCGCAATTCACAGAGCACTCGTAGGCGGAAATCAAAATCAAAATGGTAACCTTTATTGGTAATTAACAGTCTCCCTTGAATATTTTCGCTGTATTTCGCAACTACTGGCACCAAGAATCTTGTTGAGGGTATAACACGGATCCAAGTTTTCACTGTCTACAAACTGTTTCCTTAGGAAAGTATTGCCTTATGCAGGTGTGGATATTTAAGGACAGGATGTTGAGAAGAATGCCTGGAACTAAGGGAGAGGAAGTGAGAGAGAGGGTGAGAAAATTACATGATGAGAGGGTCCAGAGATTGTATACATTCTTCACCTAATATTATTATGGTGATCAAATGAAAGAATGTGAGATGGCCGGACATGTAACACGGATAAGATGGTAGATGAAAACAAATTTAGGCAAAAACGCCAAGAGAACATCACAATTTTGAGGCTTGACACCGAGCCTGTTCCCACAGAGGTAACACTAAGACTTGTCGTCTTGGTGGGCTGGGTTTTCAGTTCGAGTCTCGGTTGGGACACAGGATATTCTAACTGAAATATTTTGCGGTTCTTCTCAAGATACTCCAAGTATGAGCGAACAGTGCCTCGATCAGGCCATGACCGATTTTTTTTCCCCCAAAAACCTTCCAATTCATCAGTCATCAATCACACTCCCATTAGACGCTACATGATTTAGGAAGTGACAAGTTGTAAATGAACCATGAAACAGTGACTTAGTTATAGACAGGAGAATGCCCAGAGGAACTGAGAACAATCATACATAATCTCATTAAGGACATTCGGTTTCTGGGCCGGGATTTGAATCCGGTCCTCGCAAATATGAAATAGAACTCCTATATTTCAAGCCTTCTAAATCTTGCATTCGTATATCGATAATGCTCATTGTAGTGACTTAGGAAAACTGTGAAGAATTACGGTCAGTACAGGCCGTCTCAGGACGGAAAACCGAACTGCTAAATACATTGCAAGCGTGCTAACCACTCGATCGGGGCGTCAAATGTGTTGAATAATTATTCCTTTCATAGCGAACGTCTTCATATGGCTGTCAAGGGGACGAGTACAATAACAACAGTGCGAAACGTGCTTGAGCCGCACTCGTATCTAAGAATGACTACAAGTGAATTGCTGCCAGATATCGAAAGCACGATATCCATCAAACTGAGATGTGTTCCAACTGACCACCACTATTGAACGCCGTGCCAGAAATTTCTCACAAAAGACAAAGCGGAAGTAAGAGCTGGGCAAAACTATTCCACTGCGCCATTTCAAACACCTAATTAGAAAGCAAAACGGGATAATAAGGTAACAAATCATAACACGTACACTTTGACAAGAAGCTTCCTCTAGCTCCTCCTAACCTCATTTCGTGAGAAATGGCCGGGCAGATGGGCAGGCGACCTGCTTTGAAAGAGCAATCGATAAACCCTTACTAGGCAGGCTGGCAAGGCCCACCTGCCGCCGATGAAACCAACATACTGCGACAGCTAAAGAACCAAAATACAATTCATCTTATGCGGTTGTTCAGAAATAAAGTCATATCACTAATAGAATATTAAACATTTTACCTGAATGCCCAAATTGGCGACTTCTAGTTGCTGGCACAGCAAACCACCCTGTGTCAATATCCGCCATATGTAATTTCTTGTACTACACTACTGCCTTCTGCGGGGAAAATCTGGCAATGTGTATCTACCCCAAACAAACCATAACCGCCTAACTCAAACGAAACTCACAGATGATGTACTGTAAAACCTGTACGCTGCCGCACTGCTCTGAGTTCGAGTTTCATTTCTTCATAATGGACTTCGTCCGATTTTTACAAGCGAACCATATTTCTTCCACCTCATTTCCACAGCAGTAACTAATGACTGTGTCCTTGGATGCGATTTGTACTCACGCTACGTCCACGTGCATTGCTTTTTCTACAACTTTACATCTCTACAAAGCGATTACACTTAAAAACGATATTCCACCTGCAGTTAAAATCTCAGCCACATGTCATAAGTACCAATCTTCTCAACTCGTCAACCATGACATCCAGTAAAGACGCAGGATCTAGCAGAGATTACCAGCCGCAGTATTTCAGCACTACAACCGCTGCTCCGAATACTTCGATATCAGAGAACGTAACAGAAGGATGGGAAATTTACATAATAAGGAGTTTCATCAAGTTCTTTTCTGCATCAAATGGCATTAAGTGAAGGGAGACAAGACCGGAGGACGATGCGAGAAATGAGAAATTCATACTAACCTGTATAAGGAAGCCCCGAAGACAGAGCTTTGCATAAATGGTGAGACAATATTAAAATGGAGTTTAAATAAATAAATAAAGTGTGAGGCTGTGGACTGGATAAAACTGGTTAAGTGATGGAATCTTGTCAACTAGCTGATTTAATTTCGTTTCCCGTAAAAGGCGAGGATTCTTTTGGCCATATGAGAGCCTACAAGCTTCTCAGTAATGCCTACTCAACATCGTATGTTTTCCACACAAGTTAGTTGGATCACATTAAAGCAACAGTAAACGCTGCCTCAGACGGTAAGGCTCCTGGAGTTACGGGATGTACTTTCGAATTTCGGCCAGGGCACTGACCCTCCTGAGGTTTCTCGTGGTTTATCTCAGTCCCTTAAAGCGAATACTAAGACACAGGCCACGACCGCTTCCTGACACGACATTCCAATTCATCCTCCCTACATATCTATCTATGGCTCTACAGGTCTTTGTTGGACCTTGGCTGCTTTTCAGTTTCTTAATACTATACGCAGCCGGTAGGACTCCTTTGACGGGGAATCACCCCGTCGCGAAGGCTTCTACCTATACACAGAAAAACACGAACACGGAATAAACACACACAGACATCCACGAATCGAGTGGGATTCGAACCCACGACCACAGTGTTCGCGCGGACGAAGAATGCTCATATCTCACGACAGCGCGGCCACTGCGATCGGCAACCATTCTACCATTCAAAGTTATACGTGGTAGAGTCACTGAGTTCGTGGAATGTGGTTTTATTGCATCATATTACAAGGGATTCACATACACTTACACAGACCCACATCGGCCCTCAAAATAGTTGCCGTTGGGCGCTATGCAAGTCTGCCAACGTTGATATAGCTGCCGAAAACACCGCTGAAACATACTGGCAGTAAATTCCCGTACGACGCCTTGCGGCCATTCCACGAACTTACTGACTGTGGTAGTATAGGCTTAGTCTATGTTACAGACAGCGCTATTAAATAAACCATTAGTACATGAATAATTCTAGGGCCACTCAATAGAATGATTAACTGAAGTGCAAGAATAAACACATAACTACAAAATACGCATAAAGGTGGAATCTCACACATGACTAACGGGTGGCGAGAGCGGCCTCCGTAGTCTAGGGGTAACGTTCCCACCTCATGACTCAAGGTACGCGGGTTCAAAAACCCGGCGGAGGTCGTGGAATTTTTAAGGGCGGAAAAATTCAGGGAACAAGTCCTGCGGGAGGGACTTTAAGCCGTGTGTCCCGTGTCGTAGATTTACGGCACGTAAAAGAACCTCATGTCTCTAAGAGACCGCTGAGCTAAATTAGGCCAAACATTTCCCGCCCAAAGTAGTTTCCAATGCCTCCGGTAGATGGGGAAGTATTAGGTACCACTGCCAGAGGAGGGACGACCTCTCTGACAGAAAGGGACTAAAGTATTAGATACCACTGCCAAGTAGATGGTAGAAACCTTGCTGGCAGAAAGGGGCTAATAGCGAGCACCAGTACCAGTAGGGGATGGAGACTGTAGAAATTATAAGGGGGACATACAATAGACTATCAGTCGCGGTACATGGGGAAACCCACCCCCTCAATACTGAATCACTCAACGGGTGGCGAGACAACATGCCACATTTAGAGCTTATTAAAATGCAGATTCTGAAATTTGGGAGCAATTTCGCTCTGATTCCAGGCATATGACAAGTATTTAAGTTATTTAGAAAGGCAAGTAAAGTTGTCCCTGTGCTTAACTAATTAAACACTACGCCATGAAGGCGTATGGGGGAGTGGATGTATAGACCTCGGCACTAGTTGGAAGCGAGTAGTGACCTTCATGACACAGTCGCTTTATCCCCGGGGAAGAGCCCCTGCTACACACTGTATAGGAGGTTTGACCCCAGAATCGATCTGGAAGACGTCAAGAAAATCTTTTACCCTACTGGGACTCGAACTCCTATCCTTTGGGCGTCCAGCCCGTAACCAGTCGTTATACCGACTACGCTATCCCTGCTCCTTTAGAAAATCAAGTGCAAGTGGACACGGAAATTTAACACGTCAAATGGAGTGAACGTACTTTAAAACTTAACAGAAAATTAAAGTGAACATATTGTACCGCCAAGAGCTACGTTGTTTTAACTTCTGGGCAACATGTGTGTCTAGAAGAAACAATCCTGATAAATTTCACGAATTTGTTTTGAAATATTTTACTGTTTCTTATGTACTCTGAGTAGATAAAATCAAACAGCATCTCTGTGGGTCAATTTCAAACAACTTGGTCTTTTTTTTTTGCATATAAGAACAAAACAAGCTCGCGATAGTGCGCCATCATGTCTAAAACAACCAGACTCCTGGAAATGTCAAGAGAATTCGGTACGCTATGGTATATTTTGGCAGCAGTGTTACTACTGGGAGAAAATCAAAATTCCAACAACGCCTTATATAGTCTCTATATCATTATATCAGACGTGGACAGAATTTAGCAAAAGAATTTGATTTTCTCGTATCACATTCTTTTTTCTAGTGTTCGCAAGAGATGGAAGACAGGGATCCCTAAGGTGTATCCATCTTCATGATTTTGATTAAATTCAGTACACTGTATTCACACTGAAAACTAAAAAAATTCGCGGCGCATCGCTGTATGGGTTATAACGTCCCACCTCAATTCGCCAAGTTATTAAGGATTCTCCTGATCGCCTCTGTGGTCTAGTGGTCAGTGCTCCTGGCTGCAGATGCAGAGGTCCAGGTTCGATTCCCGGCGCTACCAGATTTATTTATGAGAAGTAGTGGGTCTGGAACTGGGTGCACTCAGCCTCGTAATGATAACTGACGAGCTATTTCAAGGAAATAGCGGCTCCGGTCTAGAAAACCGAAATTAACGGCCGTGGGGATTCGTTGCGCTGACCACGCGACACCCTCTATCCGCAAAAGTTGGCACTGAACTTCGCCGACAAGCGGCCGTCGCTCGGTCAGTATAGTTCGCTTGCTGACTAAAATCACGGAGTCTGTTTGTTTGTTTGTTTGTTTGTTTGTTTGTTTTATTAAGGATTCTCAACAATTTTGCAGAATTTCTCGGAATCTATATATTTGATACAAAGGAATTTGGAAACTATGTTCATTCCTCTAACTGCCTATGCAGCGAAATCCTACATCTCAAATCTTCAGGAAAGAAAATAGTCCAAACGACCCAAAAGTTTACACATTGTAAAAACAGTATTCTTTGTAGAGGCATATAACATAATTTATCTTTCTGGTTCAACCAAATATTCGAAAAAGAATCTTAGGAATCAAGCTAACAGAATGCAGAGTATACCTCAAGTTGGCCGCGCCATAGCTCAAGCGGTTAGTCGCTGGCTTCCCACCGCGGCGGCCCGGGTTCGATCCCGGGTCTGGTCAAGTGGGATTTATGGTGCACAAAGTGGCGCTGGGGTGAATTTTCTCCGAGTTCTTCGGTTTCCCCTGCCAATCATCATTCCACCAAATTCTCCATCATAATAATCACCCGGGGCAGGCTACAATAGGCCAATTAGTGGTCGCCGTGCCGAGTGGACCCAGCTGGACCCCACCCCCCACTATGCGAATTTTTAATACCTCAAGTTTGGCCGTGCCATAGCCCAAGCGGTTAGTCGCCGGCTTCCCACCGCGGCGGCCCAGGTTCGAGCACAGGTGGGATTTATGGTGGACAAAATGGAACAGAGGCCGGTGTTCTCCGAATACTTCGGTTTTCCCTGCCAATTCTCCTCCCACCGACTGCTCTACATTCATCAGCACCATCTATCAACCGGGGCTGGTATAATAGGCCAATTAGTGGCCGAAGTAGCAAGTGAACTCAGTCTCACCCCACCCCAAGAAAGTAAGAAAAAACTCAAGTTTCAAAGCTGCTGGTCTGGAGTTTACTGCAAGACATAACAAGATCCCATCTTCGAAGCAAAACCTCTAAAGCAGTTATTATCGAACCTGGAATTACGGACCAGCCAAATGCCTCAAGGATATAAGCAACGGCTCTTCAAAGTGACACTATTCTGCCACACGTCCATTCAAGTTGGGGAAAGCAGCAGTTATGAAACTTACCCCTGCCAACACTCTCGAAACGACCCTCTACTTTGCTGCGGAGAGAGTCTAGGTCGAAAGGCGGGCTGAAGCCATGGTCCACACTCCTGCTCTTGCTCCTGTAATAAAAAAGTCATGTGTGTCATTCCTGCAGAAAAGAGAGCACAACACAAAACGTCTTCTTTTTTTTTTTGCTATCACAGTTAGGAAACTGCACGAATTTCCACTGGGGTTAACATATATATAATTTCAGCTGTACTAGAAAGGAAAGACAAGCGATTCCCTTAATTTCAAGACGAAATGGAGGCAAATATTTCCTTTTAAACGGTAAAACCGCTGCTGTACGGGCTGAGCGAAAAATAATGTAACAATCAATCAATGGTAAATTTTCCTCAGGCGCTTTAGGTTTATTTGCAATGTGTTAAAAACACTTCATCCAAAGGCAAATTTGTCACTGTACAAGCGGGAAGATCGTGGGTTAGTTTCCCGATGAGGTAATTGGATTTTTCAATTGACCTAATCCTTCCAGCCTCATTATGGCCCTGGGATCGACTCAGGCTCTAACAGAAATGACTACCAGGAATCTTCCGTGGGGGGTAAATGGCGGCCGGCGCGTAAGACTGACAACCTCATGGCCATCTGTGAGCCATCTGTCTAGAAAATGTGGAAGTCTCGACGTCTCATAACCCCATGGCCCTCCAAGGCCTCTTACCTTTTACTTCATTCAGCAGCACGGTGCCACGAAGACGGATGGGGTGAGGAGGTATAGATCCACGTATTATTAACCTTGGCAACAGATGGTGTTGAGTGGTCAGCTTCACACCTCGGCCGCTTTACCCACAGCAAGTAACCGAAGTACAAGTAAATTAGCATAATAAAGAAATTCATAACTTGTATTCTTCCCAACTGCCGGTCACGGTAGCCGAGCAGTCTAAGGCATGCACTGTCTTCGCTCGCTCGGAAGCCGGGATAGTGGGTTCGAATCCCACACAATGCATGGATGTTTGGAGTGTGTGTGTGTGTGTGTGTGTATGAGCGTTTTTCTGTGTTTGTGTACAGGCAGAGGCGTTGCGACGAGCTGATCACTTCCAAGGAATCCCACCGAATGTCTAAGATCTAGTAAACCGAAGTGAAACGGAGAGTTTCATGGAGATAGGCCTAGGCCCAAAGTGGGGCTGTAGCGCCAAAAGAAAAAAATTCTTCCCCAATTATTATGAAGATCAACTCAAGACGGATAAGATGGATGGGACAGGTAGCACGCATGCGGAAACTGAAAACCATTTCGAAGAACTAAGCGTAGATTGGAGGACACTACTACTAAGACAGATCTTACAGAAATATGGTACGAGGGACTCGCATTGAATTTGCTCAAAATAGGTCCAGTGATGAACTCCCGTGTATACAGCATGCATCTTTGGTTCTTTAAACGTGAGAAAACTTCTTGACTGGCTAAGACATTATCAGCATCTCAAGAGCGACTTTGCTGGACTTGATAAGCATTGACAAAGTATTAGTGATAATATCGTGGACAATGAATGAATAATAAACGTGCTGATGAAAGGAATAAGAAGGTAAACGAGAATTACACCATCTCGGATGATTGATCACCACAGAGTTCAGATGTATAACCCCGTGTGTAGGGGTTTCCGCCATGGGTTTTCGGGTATAACATTCGCTACATGTATATCAGCCTAAGGAAATGCGTCCCACTGAAGAGATGAAGACGCCTCATCCGTGAGCAAGAAAAGGAAATGGAAGGAAGAGAGGATGAAGGAATCGATCAATCTCGAAATAGGAATCCTGTGGTGTGCTTGTACTTGTCAGCGATATGTCAGACTTGTCATTTCTGTACTGCGAGAGGCAATATTTATAATCCATATATATAATAGCCGAAAATCCGTCCGTTCTGCCCTATTTCTCCCAAACGCCGTTACGGAGGAAAAACAGCAAACACCAAACAGAGAGAAGGGGAGGGGGAAGAAAGGTTTGTCGCGGAGAGACACCTCCGGAAAGGTGCTTCATTTTGTCGTTAAAGGCATTGCTTCGAGTCCAATTTCTTTCTCCACGACCATGACGACGACAAAGTTATTTTCACAGTAACTATGGTAACGAAACGTGTTCTGAAGGTCACATGAACGGCATGCGAGTCAAGAACCTAGAAATGTTAGACGTACGTAATCGCCACTAACAAACACTGAAGGGCTTGGTGCAAGAACTCTCCAAATGTCAAATTTTAGAAAAAATGTTTTACGAGTATGCTGAGACAAATTCGCTGCATAGCTTATTTTTTTTAATGCTAATGGAGTGGGACTAAGTCCCTTGAACTGCGGCCACTTCTGGCGTATTGTACCAACCCCAGATGATAGGTGAGGGTGATTGTGGAGCAATTTGTGGAATGAAGATTGGCAGGGGAAACCGAAGTACTCGGAGAAAACGTGCCCCAGCGCCACTTTGTCCACCACAAATCCCACTTGACCNATATATATATCAAGTAAGATTCTCCATGTGCTTAACTAATTAAGCACTACGTCATGAAGGCGTACGGGGGAGTGGATGTACAGATCCAAAATATCCCGCAGGGATATGAACTCAGTAGCGGAGGAATCGAACTGAGTACAGTCTTCGGAATTGACAGCTGCAGAATAATGGGAAGAAAATGAGTCAGGCTGTGCAAAGAAGCCTCCATGTGTGATCTGAAGTTACAGTGAGACTGGTATAACTACTGTGAAAATCCGTTGCCAGGACACGACTAGTGAAGACTGAGAACACTAGTGCGTGTGCAACGGTGAACTGTGAAGTGCGTAGAACAACGATAGCCCTCTATTGCCTCTAGTCCCGAGTACTGTGTGAAAGAAAACGGTGTCAATAAATGCAATCATCCAATCCAAAACCCCTACATGCGACAATATGTACTAATGGACCTGCCTCTCTAGCTGCTGGAAGACGTAAAGCAGTTACAGCTTGTTCCGAGCCCGGGTTGCAGTCGAATGTCCATGGGTTCCGGTCGTTGTTTACGTACAATATACACGTACACCTATAAATCTTTTCAACAAATAACTGTACTAAAAACAGGTATTTCTCTGCTAGAAATCCAGTAATCGGAATGATTCGATAATCCGGTCACAATAATATTTTGATGACTTCTGATTATAGAGATTATGCTGATCACAGTGCCCGCGCGGTTTTGGCTCTCTCGAACACTGAAATCGTGGATTCGAATCCCGCTCAAGACATGAACGTCTGTGTTCGTTTATTTTGTGTTTGTGTTGATATCTGTGTGTAGGTACCGGCCTTGCAAACGGCTGATCCCCGTCCAAGGAGACCTACAAACTGTGTACAGGATCAAGTAATTGAAAAAGCGGCCAAGATTCAACAAAGCGGTTAGTCGCTGGCTTCCCATTGCGGCGGCCCGGGTTTGATCCCGTGTCTGGTCAAGTGGGATTTGTGGTGGACAAAGAGGCGCTGGGGTAGGTTTTCTCCGAGTACTTCGGTTTCCCTTGCTAATCTTCATTCCACCAATTGCTCCACAATCACCCTCACCTATCATCTGGGGCTGGTACAATAGGCCAGAAGTGGCCGCAGTACAAGGGACTTAGTCCCACCCCACTAGCAATACAAAGAAAGGGTTCAACAAAAGGACTGTAGAGCTATAAACAGATTACAGTGTATAGCTTATTCGTTCTAATCATTGCATTTTTGCTGCAGATCACATCAAATATATGATCGACAAGATTCTATTAATCCAAGCGACATCTCGGTTGTGTCAGGTGTTAAGCATGTTGAGAGAGTAAAGGGGTAAAGATGTTACCTGTGAAGGAGAACATACTTGCTCAGAGTTTCTTTCGTTTGCATCAATGTACGTATAGATTCAATGTTCAACTGCTGATCCTTTTCGCTTCACGAAGTCCAAAGTGCAAGAGTACCACCGAAGTTTCCTGAAGTTGTAGCTAACACGGACCCTCCTTCTCCCCCCCCCCTCAAAGCCACATTTCCGAGATTAAATTCCGTAATCGTACAAACCCCGTAGAGATACTTCCCAGTTAGCCTTCCTCTGGCACTATAAAGTGGACAAAAGGAGGCGGTAGTTACGCGAAGGTTCTGGAAAATGTGACGCCTGTTACTCAACAGAGAAAACATCTGACATCATGTAGCGTGGCTTAATATATTCATTTAGTTTTCAGCTAAAACATTTATTTTTAATAATTTATTTCGCTATACTGTTTGCGCTGACAATTACAGTTCGGAAATCCAGTGCGGTACATTTACTGTTTGTAATGCATAGTAAAAATTCGTTTAGTGGGAGTGGAGTCCAACTGGGTCCACTCGGCACGGCGGCCACTGATTGGCCTATTGTAGCCTGGTGATTATTATGATGGAGAATTTGGTGGAATGAAGATTGGCAGGGGAAACCGAAGTACTGGGAGAAAAACCGGACCAGCGCCACTTTGTCCACCACAAATT
The DNA here is from genome assembly GCF_002891405.2 of Cryptotermes secundus. Classification (NCBI taxonomy): domain Eukaryota; kingdom Metazoa; phylum Arthropoda; class Insecta; order Blattodea; family Kalotermitidae; genus Cryptotermes; species Cryptotermes secundus. Next base: position 850,485 of record NW_019721762.1, on the reverse strand, counting down.
CCACTTGACCAGACCCGGAATCGAACCCGGGTCGCCGCGGTGGGAAGTCAGCGACTAACCGCTTGAGCTAAGCGGCCTCCGTAGTCTAGGGGTAACGTTCCCACCTCATGACTCAAGGTACGCGGGTTCAAACCCGGCGGAGGTCGTGGAATTTTTAAGGGCGGAAAAATTCAGGGAACAAGTCCTCCGGGAGGGACTTTAAGCCGTGGGTCCCGTTTCGTAGATTTACGGCACGGAAAAGATCCTCATGTCTCTAGGAGACCTCTGAGCAAAATCAGGCAACAATTTCCCGCCCTAGTAGTTTCCAATGTCTCTGGTAGATGGGGGAAATATCAGGTACCGACGGCCGACCTCGTTGGCTGAACGGGGCTTATAGCACGCACCAGTACCGGTAGGGTATGGAGACAGTAGAAATAAAAGGGGGATGCACAATGGACCAATAACTGTCTAAGTGCATGGGGAAACCCACCCCTTCCAATAACGATGATGATGATAATAATAATAATAATAATAATAATAATAATAATAATAATAATAATAATAAACCGCTTGAGCTATATCCCTCTGTCCCTTTCTTTCTCAAACATTTAGGTGACGTCACCGACATACCTAACCAGGAGCCGTAGTGGCTATTACGAGACAGCATGTAGTCCGGGAAACTGAGCTGATACCGTGCAACTAATCCTAGCAGCATGGCCAGCGCACGTACCCGAGTGGAAAGTCGCGGATAACAAATGGGAGTCATGAAGCAGTACTTGTACACAAGTTCCAATGCATGATTCATTATTTATTACCGTACAGTCACCGTCTGCTAACCGCACTGCGTGCAAACTAACATTCTTCTAAGCCTAGCAGTTACGAAGGCGACTGGCGACTCCATCCACATGCAAATCGCCCGACATTTAGACCAAATTGCTGCCACAGTTTCCTCTATACTAACCTCAACTAACTCTTCTATAACAGTCGACAGTTTCATTATGAGAGTTGATGTAGGGCGTGTCACGAATACCAGATCTTAATTAACAATTCTATTAACTTCTAAGTCTCGTTTGGTATTAGTAAATACATTATTAAATTATATTATTAAATAACAGTATCTAATTAGATCATAACAAAGAGTAGTTAAGCCCTCCACTGGACGTGACCTTGAACCGATCCTCACGATCTATCTTCTTAAACGTTTTTTAATATTGTGACATAAGGGGTGAAGGCCGGAATGATGAAGCCAAAAGGGAAGGTCGTTGCTATGTAGCGGCTTATAAACACTCCCCTTCGCCATTAAACGAGCAACCTAGCAACGGCTAGTGAAGATGAACGAGAAAACAGTGTGTTGTAGTGATTCGTAGAACGTATGAATTAGTGAGATTGTTATAATTACTTGTAATTACGATTAAGTGTTCAATTATCAATCGAAACCCCGGTGTCTATTCACTAATACGTGGCAGTATTATTCTCACGCCTCCTTCTCGGTCATCTAAGTGTGTTTTCTCAGAATTTTCACCACCAAAGGTCTGTATGGTCAGCCCAATGTAGATTCCTAAATTTCACTATCCTAAAAATACTGGCTGACCCTTATACGGGTAAATCACGGAATTACCCCTCTTTCTAAAATATTCACTTCATCTTCCTTGGGTTTAATATGATCCTAAACACTTTGTTTCCAAGATCTTCTAACTCGTGTTCGTCCTTCAAAGTAAAATACCACGTTTCACGCTCATTCAAAACAGGCAGCAGCTGTTTCATATATCCTGATCTTCAGTGTCCTGGAACTTGTTTTGTCAGTAAGTGGCTTAGGTCAACCATTCCCCAGTCTGCTGGATCTTTTCCTAATGTAATACGAGGGAGAGACACTAAACAGGTCATGCATGGAAGTAAAACAGCTGTAATTGATGTAATAGGCTTCCTATGTGTATCACTAGGTAGTAGCACAGTCCAGCTTCATGACAGTCTAAGCAGAGCGCATGCGTATACTGAGGCTGGTTTCAGTAGTCAAAATGGTGACCGTGCCTGAGGACTGCACTACCGAAGAGAAGCGTTCTGCTGGCAGAAGTACTCAATGCAAAGAATATTCATAAGAAATGTTTCCTGTTTACGGTGGGAAGTGTTTGTCGCGTAAAGCGGTTCACAACTGGGTCTAGAAATTCTCTCAAGGAAGTTCAAAAGTCGCAGATGATGAAATGGAGGCGCATAAATGGTTTGAGACAATAGTCAAAAGACTTTTATGCTGCGGGTTTCGACGCATTGGTAAGGCGATAGGACAAGTGTATGAATGTTGGTGGATGATATGTCGAGAAATAACTGCTTTTCTCAGGTTTGAAAATCACATGTTTTAAGTTTTATATCAATTTGTGACCTATTTATTGACTCACCTCACATAACTGAGCAAAATTAAAAACAGCATCAGGGAAAAAGCATCCCTTGTTTTAGCCTACTGTTAACTGTAAAAGCATCAGATAAATGCTTACCTACACGAATTCAACTTACAGGCATACCATGTACATACAATTTAATTAATTAAATAAATTTCTTGTGAATTATGAATTTAATTAAATTTTACAAGACTTCCCTTGTAACTGAATCACGCGCTTTTATTAATAATTCGGAATAACCGATGCAATGATCCATTATATCGCGTTCATAATTATTCTCTATGACAAAACAAAAGGCAGTGTCCGCTCGACCGGTCTTGCAGCATACTACGAGTATCATATGTTCCCATATCTGGAGATGTCTAATGAAAGCCTATAGAGCTACATATGAAATATATTGCCTTCCTTGGAGCACTACTGAAGTGACACAAATTTCAACATTAAAACTTGAATACCATAGGCCTAGACATTGCTCGAGTGTCCCAGACAGAAGCTGTCAAGTGTAATACGTAAGATGACTTACAATACCTAAAAGATGCACACTCACAACTCCCAAATTCAGGTGGCATGTGCCACGTAAGAAAATGTAGTAATAAAATTGTTCATTTTCTGTACCTGACAACCTGCATGCTAAAATGGAGGATTTCAGTCATCTAATTTATTAAGTATTTTGAAAACCGATCCTACCAACAAAATAGGTCCCTATATTACCATTAGTAGTATTGTTATTGCTCCCTCTGGACATCCGTGAAAGGCCGTTTCATTTTAGTTTCTTTAATCTTATAAGACAGTTGGTAGGACTCCTTGGACTGTGGATCTGCCCGTCGCAAGGCTGCTGCTGCCTATACAGGACAACACAAACACAGAACAAAATCAGACAGACATTAATCCCTCCATTGGGATTCGAACCCACGATCCAAGTATTTGAACGGGCGAAGACAGTTCATACCTTATACCGCGGGGTCCTATATATTTTATTTTTTGTTATTACTCTTAGTGGTGTGAGACTGAATCCACAGGAACTAAGTCCCTTGTACTGCGGCCAATTCTGGCCAATTGTACCAGCCCCAGATGATAGGTGAGGGTGATTGTGGAGCAATTGGTGGAATGAAGATTGGCAGGGGAAAACCAAAGTACTTGGATAAAACCTTCTCGAGCGCCAACCTGTCCACCACAAATCCTACATGACCAGCCCCGGGCACGAACCCGGGCCGCCGCGATGGGAAGCCAGCGACTAACCTCTAATGTCCTCTTTACACAGATGTTGAAGCGAGAGAGCCCAAGTATCGCTGATAAAAACGTGATATGTGTAAGGGAGGTAATGACGTCATCAGTGTCGACGGTAAGATGATTAAAGAACATGGAGTAGTTCGTGGGATTTGAATTGGGAGGGGAAGCCTACGTACTCGGAGAAAACCTGCCTCAGTGTCGCTCTGTCCACCAAAAATCCCACGTGATCTGACTTGGTATCGAACCCGGGCCGCAGCGATGGGAAGCTGGCGACCAACCGCGTGGGCTATGGGCACGGTCGTAATGCAATAACAGACTAACAGATTATTTGAGGCTTTCATGGCGGACCGATGCTAATTTTGATCCAGTTCTTTTTTTATTATTCCGATGGCTCCATGCAGAAGTATTTCCGACGTTCTGGAGATCCTTGCTGCCTCCCTCTTCAAGGCGAGGTGACTACCCTGCGGCCCTTTCTAATAACTAGAGTACACATTCAGTGTTCGGAGCTGAGCGATAGCCAAGAAGAAGGGAACCAAAATGCAGAAGTAAACAAGTTCTGGGAAGAACTAACCGTCTCTTTCCTTTCACTATAATACGCAAAAAAAAAAAACTTTAGTACATACGCATAATGAAGTCAATAAAACAATACAATATGTGAGGCTGTAGTGTTGGTATTACTGCTGGAACGGATGCATGAAGAAAGCCATAGAGATGACTTCAGATGACATGACATACATACAAAATTCCATGACAATCGGTTCAGGCATCAAGTAATATTACTGTTATTATATACAAAATTTGAGGCTCCAATCCTGGTACTATTGGTGGGAGGCATTCAAGTCTACCGTTGAAATGCCATTTGGTGCCATCATATATGCATACAGACTCGTTGCTAGGCAGCGACCGCAAAATAAACAGCTACACAACAGCCGTTGCTAGATAATGGCAGTAACTGGATAGCAGTGTTACGCGGTCCGTGTGATAGCTACGTAACGCAACAATAGAAGAACTCTTGGATGATATGTTTACCATGTCATCTGTGCCGAGGCTATATAACGAGGTGCAGATGCGATTACGAGGGAGTCTTGAGACGGCAGTGAGAAGAGGAGGAGGTTGGTGTGAGACGGCTGCCAGCCTGGGAGTTAGATAATGGCGCTGACTGCAGCTAGAGCTGGTGGAGTGAAGTAAGTTGGTTGGTGAGTGACTCAGTCTTGAGTTCGGCAGTTGGAAGCCATTTAGTTCAGTTGGGGACCAGACGTGAGACAGGTGACAGCCAGCGAGGACGAGATGCCGTAAACATGGAAGTTGAGGGATTTACGGCGTTGGAAGCCGTTACCAGGCAAAGACTGGCGAAGATACAGCAGACTGAGAAGATTTAGTACGTGCTGCAGTGAACTGCTGAGTGTGTTAACTAGATACAGTTACAGATATTTACAATCTGTAAGTGTTCAATAAATCAAATTACCAATCAAAACCCCGTCTACAGTCACTATAAAATCGTGACTACACACAAGATGGATATTCGGAAAGTAACCTCCGTTTATTCTAGGCAACTAATGTGAAGCGGGGGAGAGCTCGCGCATGCGAGGTACAGACACATGAACCCTTGTAAACCTTCACATAACTGGTCACATAGTGCTCGTTCTTGTCTCTACAGAGTGAGTTACGATGTGTCCTGCGGTAGATAGTCCCGCAAGCTTTGAAATTCGAGCTGTTATCCGCTTTCTATACGCTAAAAAACATGAGTGCTGCGGAAATTCGTCGTGCATTACGGCCAAAATGTAATGAGCGAAGGAGCTGCAAGATAATGATGTAGAAGGTTCAAAGACGGGTGAACAAATGTTCATGATGAAGAGCGAAGTGATCGGCCGGTCATCTGTAGTGATTATATTGTGCGAAATGTTGACCAAAAAATCTGAGAAAACGGCGTTTCACGATTTCAGATTTTTCCTGTAAATTTCCACAGAATCACAGTTAGGTTATACTATCACAAGTTCTGCGGAAAACGGTTCCGATAACGGTCACAGGTGCGCACAAAACGTGGAGAATGTCTTCGGTTTTGACTTTTCAGAGCGATGCCACAAAGAAGGAGATGAATTTCTCAACAACATTGTACGAGTAACAGGTAACGAAATGTGTGTTTCATTTGTGAATGCTGAAACGAAAGCGCAACAAAAGCACTGGATGCACACACATTCACCAAACAAGCAGAAAAAGTTTAAACAGACGTCGTCTGCTGCCTGAAAGCTGCTGACAACTGTGTTCTGGGACAGGGCAGAGGTACTGATGATGGAATTCATGAAACAAGGGGCCACAATAACGTCACAAGTGTATTGCATAACACTGGAATAAAGCGTGGGGCCATTCAGAGAAAAACGCGTGGAATGCTGACATACAGTGTACTCGTAGTACTCCTCCATAACATTGAACGTCTGCATACAACTGTTCGCACTTGAGTACTGCTGTAGCATTTCAGTTGGGAGTTGTCTGACCTTACAGCTCTGATCTCGCTCCGAGCGACCACCATCTGTTTACCAACCTGAAGAACTTGTTGGAATCAGAGAGTTCCAACAATAATGAGGAGTATATGAAAGGTGTCAAAACGTGGCTGAGCCCACAGGCGGCAGAATTGTTCCCCAATACGACAAGTGCCTCAATTTCGGCGCTGACTACATTAAGAAGCAGCTTAAGTATGTAGGTATTTTCTGTATATAACAAATCTCTTCTCTCACTGTTTATTTTCTTAACAGTTCACCAGGGGGGTCTTTCCGAATACATACCCATTTCCATGAAAATCGGTTTAAGAGATCAAAGTTTGTTACAGGGGGATACACGTACAGAAACATAGACAGCAAGGTGATCTCGTAAGATCTCTATCTTTGGTGTGTGTGTGTGTGGTCGTGTATTAAGCTGTTATTTTTTCACCTACTTCTTGGAGCATTCTAAAAGAAAATTATCTAAAATGCGCCTATTTATTTCACCATGTCTGTCAGTCCCCATGGAACACGAGAACTTCTCAACTGATTTTAATAATATTTTATGCTGAGGAGTTTCACTAAATTCTGTTGATGCATTAAATTTTGGTTGAAGACGAACAACAATAACAGACACTTACATGCAGATGGAAAATCTGGTAGCGCTGGGAATGAAACCCAGACCTCTGGATCTGTAACCAGGGGCGCCTACCGAATTACTTATATCAAGGAATGGGAATAACAACACTTACACATGCAGGCTACATCTTATTCAACCTCCATCATGTTTACAAGACTAAATTATTAAAACCGATTTGCATTTAAATACGTTGCCATGCGATTTCTTCAACAGAAAAGAAAAAGAAAATAAACCTTTCGGACGGTCTTCTTCGTTACAGACGCGAACATACCGGCATTGTTCCAAAGCTATTATTCAATCTAAGCTGGTCTCATTATTTTCCCCAGTACTTCCTTAATTATTAACCATATTACAAATGTTTCAGCGTAGTTGGTTGAGGCACTATGCTACAAGCCGGAAGGCCGCGGGCTCCAGTCCCGACGACTATTACATTTCTTTCAATTGACCTAATCCTTCCAGCCGCACTATGGCCCTGGGGTTGACTCAGCCTCTAACAAAAAATGAGTACCACGAATCTTCCTGGGGGCGATGGGCGTAGGACGCGTAAGGCTGACAACCTTAGCGCCATCAGTGAGCCGTCTGTCTAGAGATAATGTGGGAGCCTCGACAACTCACAACCCTATGAGCCTTACCGGACTGTTACAGGGATACCTTTACGTTTATTAAAACTGTTTCAAATAAAACTCGTAAATTTTAACGAGGTTCTTATATGATGACTTTCACGCACTTTTCTTAAGACAAATTACTATCGACATACTAGACTTCAGCACCGTGTAAACATCGGTCTATTATCTGTAAGATATGAAAAAATAAATAAATAAAACTTGCTTGAGACAAGGCTTTAATGTAGACCCCCCCCCTCAACATTATAATCCTTATCATAAGTCCGATCCGTAGTTTCGAAGGTGAAACATGCGGATAGAAAAGATTTCCCAATTATATGTTCATTTTATGAGTTTCGTGCAAAGGTCACATATAATGGATGTTTCAAGAGCGTGGAGTGTGTCAATCGAATACTCACCGTTGCCATGGCACGATACTGTCGCTGGTACGCGTGATGTCTTGAGACGCACGCCGAGATCTGGTCAAAAAACAAAAACAGAAAACAAACTAAATAGTAAAATAAAACAACAAAAAAATTAAAACTATAACAAAAAGTAACAACTTATAACGCACAAAAATACAACTTAAAACTGTACACAATATACAATCACAGAATTAAAAAAATGATAAACCACCTCATCGTTATCAAAAGTTAAATTTGAACAGTGCTCACAAACCTTGATCTCTCTACTGTTTGTAATATTATCAGCAAGAGGCAGCACTTCCCACTTTGCCAGAGTCAAGGCCTCCAACATCACACGCCAAACAACTTTGAGAGCTACTGGGGGCCTTGACAAACTGGGTTCTGCAGGCTGGCGCCATCTGCAGAGACTATCTAGAAACATTTTTGCGTCTACTCAGCTGTCACAGAGATCGGAATCAACAGCAAAGGAAAACAGTAATACTGCTGACAGCGCAGTTTTCTCGCTGTAAACAAGCGAAATGTGATAACGTAGCGGAAGGTTGCGTTGGAAATTATTTTCTTGTCCCAAGCAAAAGCACCTCTAAAATGGCCCATCTAATAACAATTCCTGCGTTAAGATCCAAAAGTCTGCGTCGATAGTGTATTAATACAATTATTGTGTTAGGCCCAATCGATAGAGTTAGTCACTATCTCTTGGTCCGGAGACAGGGACTAGCTTTATCGATTGGGCCCAACTGAGTACGTTCTCCCTGAAGATGGAGGGCAGAATCCAGTCTCCGAAACGATGCCTTTTAAATAAAAACAGTATGAAGGAAAATGTCCAGAAACACAGGAACTGTATTCCTGCGTTGCTTACTATCTAACATAGGAGGACATGCCTAGCATTAATGCATTCGGGTTGAGTGAACTAAAAGAAAGTTTTAACATACCAATTCATGTTTCTTTAGGTCCTTCTGCCGATTTGTTTAAACCGAGGACCCAAATCAATTCTTAATGATTTACAAAGTAACACTATTACTTCGAAACAGACACAACACAAATTTCAGGAGGTTGTCTTCAATCTTCGCTGCAAGAATACGATTGCACGGGCTGCAATATGAATTCAGCGTTATTCGTATGGTGGGGCGGTTCCATTAATAGACATGCATACGGTAACAGAGCCACATTACTGACCGTTTACGTGAACTGATTACTGGCTCTGAGGCAGGCACCTAGGCTTTGGGGTATACGTATAGCAATGCCATAAAAAAAGAAACGTAAACGGGGTAAATTCAGCCTCATGAGGATATTTGAAGCGCTATTTTAAGGAAATAGCGGCCGCGCTGACCACGTGACACCCTCTAGCCGTTAAAGTTGGCACTAACTTCGCCGACAAGCGGCGGTCGCTCGGTCGGTATAGTCCGCTTGCGGACTAAAATCACGGAGTTTATTTCGTTTTTGTTGTAGCGCTTCCTTAAATCACATAATAAGCAGTTAGAATCATTAGTGCTTCACAAGATGACGGCAAATTTCTAACTGAATAACATTAGATACATTCCGAATTTATCCTTCCATTTACTGCAGCACGAATCTTACAGAATGTGTTACTTGAAATATATACAAAGTACTAACAGAATTAAGTTCGAAGTTTTAACTGGCAATCTGGAAATATAAAGAGCTCTATTAATTTTCCCTTTCATAACTTCGCAGAAATTGTTCAAGTCCTACACAAGCCTCACGGCTCGGTCCCTCAGGAAAGTTTGTTTTCACGACCTTCTAACAGTAATATCAAATATATCCTTTGACATTTTATGACTTCATGTACACGGCCTTGGTATTTTCTTCGAACTCAGATATAAATCTGCAGTTATGAGGGCAGGTCAACAGCATATAGTCGTCTTATTAATAATTCGTTCCTACTATACATTTCAAATCAAAGATAAAGATATGTCTTATATGTGCTTCACGTCATTTTTTTTCCTTGGCACTACAGCCCCAGTGGGCCTAGGCCTACCTCCATGAACTTCTCCGTTCACTTCGGTTTTTCCGGATCTTACACATTAGGTAGGGCTCCTTGGGAGGGTGATCAGCTTGTCACAAGGCCTCTACCTGTACACAAACACAGAAAAACGCACACACACAACCTAAACATCCATGCCCTGAGTGGGATTCGAACCCACGATCCCGGTTTCCAAGCGAGCGAAAACAGTCTTCACGTCATATACCCATTATATACCCGTCATATACGTCATGTACCCATTTCCGGAGTCAACTTCTCTCACAAATGTTGCAAATGCAGACATAGCCACAGTTAAATTAGGAGTAACAGAGAATCGATAAGGACCGAAACTAAAAAAGCCATGGAAAATTATAGATCAGAATGCAAATATCAGTGAAAAGAATTGAAAAGTAAGGAATATAGGTCGGACGGACGGAAGGACATTTAATTCCCTTTCCCACACGATCACTGAGGTAATAGAAATTAATTTTTCTTTCCTTTAGCGTGCTCGTTCAGAAATGAGAACATTTGCAGGGAGAAAATGAAGAGCCAGAACTTCTAGCGCAAATTCGCAACAAAATTCAGTCTGAAGAAGGTCGTCTTCTAGGATGTGGCTGCAGCCACGTGCTCAAGCTGGTTCCTCGTTCGCGGATGTTCCTCCGAAACGTCGCTTCACACAAGATCTGCAGGGAGCCATATCACATAAGACGGCATTCCTCATAATCAACGCCGTGGAAAAATTTACAAATTCCGTCTGAATTTACCTTGACAGTATTCGAGTTTTACCAAAATAGCAAAAAAAAAAAAAAACTGTAAATAATGATAGCTGCATTTCATGAATAATGAAGCAAGACAGGAGACATACAATTTAAAAATACAGATTTCATTTCGAATGAGATTTTCTCGCGTCATTTACTAGTCAGACATTATCTCGGTTCAAGAAACTTCCGTTTACAATTTCTAACATAACGTGAAGTTTCGCATGCCGCCGCCTTGAATCCAGTATAAACAATTCAGTGCCATGCTGCAATTAGGCTACTGGCGACAACCTCTCGATCCCAGTCCGGAACTGTGTGCTTCTTTAGCGAGCCATGCATGAGCGAGAGTAAAAACGACTACATATCAGTACTGATAAAGTCATTGTACCTTAAGCCTGCTAAAAAACTTTACGAGGTCTCGCCTTATTGATACCCGATTGGAAATCACTAACTTCTGCAGACTCCTTATCTGATGAGTGGCAGAATCACAACCACCTGAGCGACCAGAATTCGATCCCACGCTAGGTCACGTGGAACGTGTATCGGATAAAGTGGCAATAGGACAAGTTTTCTGATGAGTACATCGACTTCCCCTGCCAATTCGCATTCCACCGACTGGTCCATGTAGCCATGATACTTAATCCGTTCCTCTTATACTCTAAAGTGTCGAGGTTGTTTTTTTTTTATCATTTCACAGACGGCAGGACTCCTTGGACGAGAGATCAGCTCGTCGCAAGGCCTCCATCTAAACACAGGACAACACAAACACATACACATTCCAAATATCCAACCCTTGTGTTGGATTAGAACCCACGACCCCAGCTTCCGAGCGAGCGACGACAGTACATGCCTTAGACCGCCCGGGTACCGTGACCGGCCCTGATACTGTTGTTAAATAAAGAACTTAAAAAAGGTAACATCCACCCGAGCAGCAAACCTAATGCAGCCAAAACAAGGGATGGAAACTCGAAAGAGAGACAGCCTCTTGACTGTACGAGTAATTCCTCTATTTACCTAGTCCGAAGTTATCAATTTTGGGGCACGCGGTAGCGTAGTTGTTTGGGGCACTATGCTACAAGCCGGAAGCCGCACTATGCCCTGGGGTCGACTCAGCCTCTAACAGAAATCAGTACCAGGAATTAATTAAATAATTTTCCTGGGGAGTAAAGCGCGGCCGGCACGTAAGGCTGACAACCTTACCGCCATCTTTGAGCCGATTGTCTAGAAAATGTGGGAGCCTCAACGTCTCACAACCCTATGGGTCTCCACGGCCTGGTACAGGGATACAGGATCAATCTGATAAACACACATAATACAGGCTTCAATGCATTGCTGGTCGAATGACCACTTAATTCATACTGTTAAGTAAATTCAATGATGTTTCGGCTACACAGGGCGATCATCGAGTGTATATGATGATTTGCGTGATTTACAGCAAAACATGGACCAAGTGGTGGTTGGACAAATAATTCTGTGAAGCAGAACTGATGGTATCAGAGAGGGGGGAGGGGTATGGGAGGGGGAGGGGTGTAGAGAGGGGAAGAGAGAGAGAGAGGGTGTGTGTGCGTGCGTTTGCGTGAAGTGAACCACTAATGCAGCAGGATGCTCAAATACGTTAACAGGAAACCAATGTCTGTGGTGCAGTTCTAGGTGAAATGTCCCTAGAAGTAAACATGCCACAGATCTGGTTATGAAATGTATGAACATGGTTACGCACATTACAATCATTATGAACCGCGTTGTGCTGTCCACTTCTCATCCCTCTAACGTGAGCTACATCGCACCCTCCTTAATTTAATCAAACTGGTACTACAAATGTAAAGTTGTCCCTGTGCTTAAGCACTATGCAGTGAAGACATATAAGGGAGAAGAGGTAGAGCTCCACCAATCCTGACCTTGGCACTACATGAAGGTGTGGTCAGCTTCATGCCCCGACCGCTTAGACCCAAAGAGAAAGAGCCCCCGGTACCCATTAGATAGGATTCTAGGTGGGCCCCAGAGCCGGTTTGACAATTTGGAGAAGAGAAAAATCTTGCCCTGCCCGGAATCGAACACTGACCGTCCAGCATATAGTCCATCGCTATACCGACTAAGCGATCCTCACCCCATATCATGCCGATTTGACAATTTGGAGAAGAGAAAAATCTTGCCCTGCCCGGAATCGAAAACTGACCGTCCAGCATGTAGTCCATCGCTATACCGACTGAGCGATCCTCACCCCATATCATATTATAGGGTAGTAGATAACATGCGATGGCTTACAGATCACTTTAAGCTATTCTATCCTAGAATGAGTGGATTATTGTTCTTAACACATGCCGAAAATCAGACAATTCGAAATATAATCAAAATTTGCTGCAATTACGTAACACCGGGGGAACAGAACGTTAATTCTGCGCAGCAACGAAGTTCACAAGTGTGCATTTAACGCTTAAAGGTGTATTTTAACACTCTGATTTTTCAGAAACTAAAAGTGTCAGAATAAAAGGAAAGTGTTCACTGTTGGGAAGAACAATGAGTACCGGGGGCTCTTTCCTCAGGGGTAAAACGGCCGGGGCGTGAAGCCGACCACTCACCTCCAACCAGTGCCGAGGTCAAGAAACTGTGGATTTATACATCCACTCCCCCATACGCCTTCATGACGTAGTGCTTAATTAGTTAAGCACAGGGACAACTTTACATTTTACCTTTACCTGTTGGGAAGAAAACGTTAGAAATAAGACATAGCCCCTTCTCACGGTAAATGGCCGACACATACAGGACACACCTTCAAGGAAGGCCATGTCTAACGTTAAAGACAGACAGGTATACAAGAGCCGATCTATCTCACTCTCAAACAAGCGTTCTTTAGGACTGGAAAGAAGAAAACGTGTTAAGGCCAAGGCGAAACCCTGTATTCATATTACCATGGACCATGGCCTCTTGTGACCTCGCTTCAGGTCATCCGCAGCCTCCTCTGTATATCGGACTTGTCACCCGTCACAACAATTAATTAAGTGTACAAAAAAAGAATAGAGTGTGCTAAAATAAGCCGATTTATAGCAGACAGGCACACTACAGGTGTCAATGGGAAAACCACAGGCTGAGAAGACTTACTGTAACAAGGTTAAATGCATTGTTCCTCTGGCAAGGTCGATACGTCACTCACAATTCGTTTAACCAAAACTCTCAGAGACGCCGCTTCCGCAGTCGACGACAATGAACCAGTTTCCTTGAATGCTCAAGGAGGTGTAAATTCCTTTACATCTAAACTTTCGTTCCGGTTAAAAATGCGACACGAAGATATCAACAAAATCTTGAAATCATTAGTGACATAACGGGGCAAGCACTCAGGACCTGACACTGATATTTACTGAGCGAAAAGCAAGTATTACCTCTATGCACGGGATAATGAAATGGAGGAGAAAAAGTAGGTTATTAAGAATGCTCCATTTACGAAACTTACTTAATGCAGAGTTCAAGGATTAAATTCCACGAATAAACAAAGACGGATTATGTGAACTTTTATAAATTTGCAACGTCTTCTCTTTCGTATTTCATAGTGTGTCAGGCTGAGCAAAGAAGAGAACTGAAGGATACTTTCTCCTCATCAAAAATATCTTTTCACCCAATTTCCTTTCTCTGTCACCGGTTCTTACTGGATTAAAGCAACTTTACTGAAAGTTTGAGGCCAATTCTCACATCGAACAATGTTATGGATAAATACAGGCAACTTTTACACCAATGGAAGTAATGTTAGCAAAATATAAAATTAGTTAGGATGGAAAGACGTCCAGAAATTATAGTTCTACTGTTATCAGAACAAACAACGTGGTTCGCAGACCTCAGTGGTCCGTAGCGTTCAGCGTCTCAATATACGGGAAGAGGTAAAGCTATCCCTGTAACAAGTCGAGGAGGCCCACACGTTCGTGAGACGTCAAGGCTCCCACATTTTCTGTACAGTCGGCTCACAAATGGTGGTGAGGGTCAGAACACCACGCACTGACCATCATTTAAACCCTCGGAGATTCCTAGTTCTCATCTTTATTAGCATCTTAGTCGATCCCAATGCCACAGTGCGGCTGGAAGCATTAGGTCAATTGCAAAATCCGATGACCCTATCGGGAATCGAATCTGCGAGCTTCTGGATTGTAGCACAGTCTCAACCAACTATGGTACCTTCTTTTACACTAGCTCTACAGCCCTCGCGGGCCCTGGCCTCTGATTTTCAGTTTCATGATCATTTTACAGACGGTATGACTCCTTGGACGAATAATTAGCTCGTCGCAAGGCCTCTATATAAACACAGGACAACACAAACACAGAATAAACACGTATACATACAAAACATCCATACCTTGTGTGGGATTCGAACCTAAGATCCCGGCTTCCGAGCGAGCGAAAACAGTCCATGCCTTAGACCGCCTGGCTACCGTGACCGGCCAACTACGCTACCAAGTGCCCCAAATGCGCAGCAAAACTTACATACATTTTGTTCAAATTAAGAAAACAATCCATTATTATAGATTTAAATTTTTAATGGCTTTTTAAACGGGCAAAAGATACAGCCATATACGAGAAAAGAGAAATATTGTTGTAGCCTCAACACGTTCTGGTCATATATCATGAACCTCAGCGATATGTCTTCAGGTGCCTAAAGAACTTATCGCTTCAACAGAATGCCAGCAGCAATTATGTCTTCCGAATATGCAGCAGGAAAGTCATTTAACATACATCTTATTCTCCCTTGTTCCAGAGATCAGCAAATTTAACGTTATATACCAGAACACGCAAACCCAAAATATAAACCCATTCATTATTCAACGTAGATGGCGCTTATATTTATGGAGTACGCAACACAATAGGAGAGAGCGCAGATCTTCTCTTCAATTCATAATTCGTATTAAAACACGTTATGCTAGCGGAATTGCTAAACAGACCTTCACAAAAGCTAAATCTCCTTATTCTGAAGCTGTACAATGGTGCTTGGCAGTAGAGGCTTGTCCGAAATTTCACGTGTGCTAAAATGAAAAGGAAGAATTAGTGTCATAATATTTTTACATGACGCCTGAAAGCCGGAATAGTTCATTGCAAAACAGCTGCTCGCTAGGCACGTTTCCGCAGCAACGAATAAACATACAATAATAGAGGAACTGTTGACGGTGGCGACTTCTATTCGGTCATCACCGAAGTTATAAAAGGGGGACACGTAACTGATTCGGCATTATTCCGTGTAGAGGCGGGTTACAATACCTCCACCGTGACCTTACGAGTCGTAGGAGGCGATGAAATGGGAAGTATCAAATCTAAGACACTAAAATACGGTCGCGAGTCTCAAGGGACTCGGACCCGAGAATGACTGTGCTGGCGAGGACCAGCAGAAATTGTAAACGACAGACCCGTACTCTAGTCATAGACAGCTCCCCACATCAGCAAACATGTAACTGTCTGACAGTAATAAAAATCTGGTCTAAGCCCCAGAAGGGTGCTTTATTCCAATACGGAGTGGCCTACGGACCGACATAAGACACGACTCGACTCGACTCGACTCGACTCGACTCGACTCGACTCGACTCGATTCGCCATTACGTAAGGACTATAACCGCAAGTGTTCAGCTGGGAAATAAAAATTCTGGTCGCAGGTCTCTAGGGGCTTGTTGCGAAGACAAACCGATTGGCGGTAAAACGCCCGTCGTAAATTAATTGTGACTGACTGACTCTGGCTCTGACTCAGATTTGGCATTCTTCCTTCATTCGTTATTCATCCTTAGCGATTCGCAAGAGAATTCAGAAGGCAGTTCAGTAGTTGAATTGAGTGTCCAACTGTGGAGTCTCAACCAGCTGACCAAGAAAGCTGAAGAAGCGACGGATTCGTAAATCAGAAGCAAGTCAGTCACAGTAGAAGAGAAGACACTCGTAGTCGAGTAAGGAATGGAACGAATCTTAGGCAGTCACTGATTGTACGCTGTTGTAATTAATTGTAATTAAGAGTGACTGTAATAGAAGCGTCAGTAAATCCAATCATCCAATCTTGAACCCATTATTATTAATCAAGGAACTCCGGACACGTGACAATCTTTAGAAAGGAAATCGCGAATTAAGAGGACAATAAGGTAAAAAAAAAACTATGAATGAAAGTGGGGAAAGATACGAAGAAGGGGGGAGGGGTGTCATTACAAAACTCGTGTAATTAGTGATACAATTTTAGTCTCGGCATAACAAGTCTAGAAATGTCAATGCACCCACTTTCTTTTTTTTTCCCCGAATGTCTTGACAGTGGTAGAGTGAACACTAAAATAAAAATAATTATGCCGCGCCCATGATAGCGCGTACCAAGTAATTCAGTTCAATTCGCAAGAGTTTTGTATTTAATTTTATACTATGCACGGTCTCACAAACGAAAACATTTAAAAGTAGGCTAATGTTTGTTTAAGACTTACATACACGCAAATGAAGAAACAAAAATATTGTATTTCATTCTACAATCAAGGTGAAATATGTTGCGGCCTCAAAACAGAATTGGAAGGCTTAAACATATTAATTTGCACTATTAAACGAGAATAGTACTCTCATGGGTTATTTATTCAGCAATTTATCTAACAAAGTGTTGTCACATTGCTTCTGACAAATGCATATTATCAGTTGTATAATGTGAGTAAACTTGAATACTGTGTAAGATTTGAGGTTTTCACGGCGGTGACTATGAAGAAAGCAGTCTTCTGGGATTTGGCACCGTGTATATGTGGTGTTAACCGATGTTTCGGAGGAACGTATCGCCTCCATCTTCAGGGTAGAAGGAAAATGTAAGAAATCCGCAGGCGAAGAGACCGTGAGAACCAGTCTGCCAGAAAAAAAAACACCCATCTTACTACCTGCGTTAAACAAAAACACATAAATAGATTCTAAATCCACAGCACTTATCAGCCAAAATAGTAAATTAATAAACCTCAAACCAAGAAAATTATTTGAAACATCCGGTCCTCTCGTACTAAGAAATAAACATATACACGGTGCCAAATCCCAGAAGATTGCTTTCTTCAACTTGAACACTGTACTGATTTTCAACCGTCCTTGTGCAACTCAATCAAAATCCGTTAGGTTTCGACCTCTCTTCTTTCTGCTCTATTTCACAACATGTTTCGGCCTAACTGGCATTCGTCAGATGTAGAAGGTGTGTTTAAGGAGTGTGTTCTCCTTTCCTTTTGATGTATTAGACGCCTCTAGACGTTTCATTCAGGTTACGTTACGCCATGCCTTTCTGTCTGACCACGTGTTTGGTTTATGTTTCTTGAATTGTGTCATGTGTAGGGGGATGCGCGTGACATAAGACGACGTTGTGGACTGGATATGTTACACCTTATACATTCACAGCTCGGAACAACAGACAATACAGCGCTATCGCTATTCTACACACTTTCCAATTCATTGTTACACACGCACTAGAGTTCTCAGTCTTCACTAGTCTTATCCAGGCAACGGATTTATAACATTGTCACTGTCACTTGAAATCACACACGGAGTCTTCCTTTCGCAGCCCAACTCCTTTCCTGTCATTATGCTGCAGCTGCCAATTCCAAAGACTGGACTCAATTCAATTCCCGGCAGGCTGGCGTCTCCACTCTAGACTCTGCTTGCTTACTGCTGTTCTGTCCCGCTCTATGCTGCCGAACACTTCCTTATAACCTCTTTGCGCGGACTCCACAGAAAACACAGACTATGTTGTTAAGGAGGCGTGTTTACTGATTCATTGCCTAACAATGCACGTCCCATCCTAGCGCGCGGGAATGTGTTAACCGAGTCGTTGCCTAGCAATGGGTAAATATGTCACAATATGTTGGTTTCAACCAAACACATGGTTAGCCACAAAGGCATGGCGTAACATAACCTGAATGAAACATCCAGAAGCGTCTAATACATCAAACGGCACAGCGGACTCATTAAACCACCTTGCACATCTGATGGTCAACAAGGCCGAAATATGACGTGAAATAAAACAGAAAGAAGAAACATCGAAACCAAGCAGATCTTGATTGAGTTGCACAATGACAGATAAGAATCAGAACAATATTTCAAGTTTAAACACAGTGCAGCAGGATGCTAAAATATAATAGCATAATGTGAGATTTAGTCTACCTGTAAATTACGCACAGGGTAATCAGTAATCACAGTGAGTAAAACAACAGAGTTCAAAGTGTAAGTTTTGAGGTTTTCACGGNGGGGGGGGGTTAGGGAGAGCGGACCAGGAGCAGTGGAGAGCGATTAAGGCCATATATGGTGTTATGTGCTGGGGGGGGGAGGGAACGGCCAGTGAATCCAGGAAACTTGAGGTCAATAGCACTAGGAAGTTGCGGTAGACAAGAAGAATCGCTCTCTGCATTCCAAGCCATTCACCTGCTCTGAAGATGGAGGCGATACGTTCCTCCGAAACGTCGGCCAAAACGAAGAATACACGGCGCCTAAACCCAGAAGACGACTTTCTTCAACAGAGTTCAAAGTTCTCCCCCCCGGTTGATAACTCAGAAAACTGAACACTGCAACAGGGAGACGTTAAGTTCTGCAATCATAAATCCTATGAAGAAATTTCAACTTTACAATCTCCAACAGAGAACCGTCTCCATTAAAATACGAGAACACAGGAACAAAAGGGTGTGTTTATCTACGGCAGTCCTCAACCAGAGAAATCTGCGTTAGAACTTAATAAGCCTCTCGGACTTCCTTTTGGAGACTTAGTCCTTAACGCAATTAAGTACATTTCTTGTACTAAGGGAAGAAAACAGATTGAGGGTGTCTTATTAAACTGCAAGGACCTCAAATAAAGGAACTGACATGAGGTAGCAGAAAACCGCAAAACGAGGAGCCTCAGAATGCGCAGTCTTCACGATATATAATTACGGAGACCAAAACAAGGCACAAAAGATGGGCGGGGCATCTTGCACGCACTGGAGACACGCATACCAAATTTTAGTATTAAAATTTCGAGGAAAAAGACAAATTACGAGACATAACGAGTAGATGGCAGAACAATATTCAAATGAATCTTAAGGAAATGGTGTTTGGCCGCGGAAGTAATATCGCTGCCTCAGCATACTAGTATCCAACGTAGGGAGCTTGTGAGCACGGCACAAACCTTCGGGTTCCATAACAAATTTCTCGCTAATCGAGCGGTTGTCAGCTTCTAAAACAGAATTACGTAACGTGAAGCCGGTTAATATCATTATACTGCAACAAGAACTAACACGTTGTAATTTCCGAGATATATTTTACAAAATCACATTCAAATACCAGGAATTTACTTAGCCACATCATGATGGTACTATATACAAAGATCACCTAATTCAGGAAGATAAATAAATGTATCTTAACAGCGAAACGTCCTATTTTACAAATAATTAAAAATGCTAATCTTATTCTGAGACATCGCAATACTTACCGCGAAGTTACCTTATTCCAGAAAGGACTAATAAATTCATCTTCTAGATCAATTTGGGTTCACAATCGCTCTTTTTGAAAAGCAGTGATGATTCTAAAGGGTTCTGACGATGGTGGATGACGCATAGAATTACTGGGGTTCTGGACTTTTTCGATCGTCCGGAATTCTAGGTAACAGAGGACACGACGTTCCGGAAACTGGATCTGTTTCCGTCTTCAGGTGAGAATGGAAGACACCTACTCAGTTGAGCCCCTTAGAAAGAGCTAATCTCAATCACTGAAGATGGAAACAGACCCAGTTGTGTCCTCTTTTTTTTCCCCTTGACACTACAGCCCCAGTGGACCTAGGCCTACCTCCATGAACTTCTGCGTTCACTTCGGGTTTTCTAGATCTTACACATTCGGTAGGACTCCTTGGGCGGGTGATCAGCTCGTCGCAAGACTTCTACCTGTACACAAACACAGAAAACGCACACAAACATCCATGCCCTGAGTGGGATTCGAACCCACGATCCCGGCTTCCGAGCGAGCGAAGACAGTGCATGCCTTAGACCGCTGGGCTACCGTGACCGGCTCAGTTGTGTCCTCTTATTACCTATAATTCCGGAGGATGGAAAAAGTCCAGAAACCCAGTAATTCTGTGTGACAGTAATTATTGTTTGAAAATTCCACGACTAAATTTAATGATACTGAAGAATGTTCAGTATTTGGCATGAATCGGGTGTTTTAAGCCGTCGCAGCACAATTTACGGACGCCACTGCTTGCTTACTACGGAATAGTTCTGTCTCTCTCTCTCTCTTACAGACCTGATGATGCAGAAGTACGGCAAGTGACCGGGTCCAAGGCCAACCAGCCCCCGCCTTCACAAGAAAATGAGAAGAATTCTCCAGAAAAGTCCAATACATCTGCCTCGCTTACGGTACTGGAGACTTCCTACTCACGCGGAGTAGCGGCGACCTACTCGATAAGTGTCTCTGTTCCTCATGAGCAACACAAAATATGGGCGCTCTCAGGTACAGCTTTCGGTAATTCACGGAGCTTACTAACGCGGAAAGAGCCATTTCCTCAGATAAACTTAAGGCAAAAAGCGACGCTTAAAGGGGAACTCTTCCCTTCCTCTTATACAGTAAGTAAAAAGTATAGTTGGTTGAGGCACTATGCTGTAAGCCGGAAGGTCGTGGGATCGAATCCCGATGAGGTCATGGGATTCTTTTCAATTATCTAATCCTTCCAGCCGCACTATGGCCCTGGGGTCGACTCAACCTCTAAGAGAAATGAGTACCAGGAATATTTTTGAGGGTAAAGGGCGGCCGGCGCGTAAGACTGACAAACTTACCGCCATCTATGAGCCGAGTGTCTAGAAAATGTGAGAACCTCAACAACTCACAACCCTATGGGCCTCTACGGCCTGATACAGAGATACATTTACTTTACTTTTTATTTAGTTACCTACACTGCGTTTTTCTGAACATCTGTGACCGCCTCTGTGGTCTAGTGGTCAGAATTCCTGGCTACAGACCAAGAGGTACGGGTTAGATTTCCGGCGCTACCAGATATTCTGAGAAGTAGTGGGTCTGGAACGGGGACCACTCAGCCTCGTGATGATAATTAAGGAGTTATTTCAAGGAAATAGCGGCTCCGGTTTAGCAAATCGAAATTAATGGCCGTGGGGATTCGTTGCGCTGAAACGCGACACCCTCTATCCGCTAAAGTTGGCACTAAGTTCGCTGACAAGCGGCGATCTCTTGGTCGGTATAGTTCGCTTGCGGACTTAATGAGAAGAGGTTTTTGTTGTTGTTGTTGTTGTTGTTGTTGTTACGTGATACTCTAATGAAAAGGACAAGGGCCGAAACATAAAATGCACCGGCAGATGTGCGACTTTAGGCTTTAGAAAAGTCTGTCGATATGCATCAATTGTTTCTCAAAGGCGTGTCATCTTAACATATTTTGGAACTAGCAGGCCATTATGATCTCTTTTTTTTTTCTCTGGCGCTACAGCCCCAATTTGGGCCTAGGCCCATCTCCATGAAACTCTCCGTTTCACTTCGGTTTACTAGATCTTACACATACGGTAGGACTGCTTGGGCGAGTGATCAGCTCGTCGCAAGGCCTCTACCTGTAGACAAACACAGAAAAACGCACTCAAACATCCATGCCCTGAGTGGGATTCGAACCCACGATCCCGGCTTCCGAGCGAGCGAAGACAGTGCATGCCTTAGACCGCTCGGCTACCGTGACCGGCATCATGATCTCATTACCTTGTAATATTAACTGACTCCACTGAATGAATGCATAAGGGGTAGGCCTAAACCGGCCCTTGAATCGAGACCTTCGATGATCTATTGCTCACATCCCTCTATTTCAACCCTCTAACAATCGTACACCTCGAATGAAGTCACCTGATTCCATAAAGTAATGACCCAGGTGATGAAATCTTACGTAAGCTATAGCCTCACAGTCACATAGGATGTGTGTGGTTGATTCATCTTTTTCTAGGCACCTTTCACAACTGGGACTATTCCTCAATTCCATTTTAAAGAGATGTCCTTTCAGGTGACAGCGTCCTTAAGCAGACCTGTCACCCTCCGCAACTTGTTTCTGATTAGTTTTAGCAGTTCCTTGGTTCTTCTGACAGAGTGTCCTTGTATGAATCCTTTCGCCTGTTTGAGTCCTGTCAAGGACTCCCAGTATTTATGATAGTCTCTATTTGTCCAGTCCCTTAATGGCTACTTGGCAAATCCTGCTGATATTCTGCAAGCTGGTTCAGGTCATGTGAAAGCACACTAGGATCCCAATTTTACCAGTTGATGGACACTTTCACTGCATTAGTCTTGTGAAGTGCGGCTGAAGGATTAGGTCAACTGAAAAAATCCAATAACCTCATTGGGAATCTAACCCGCGACCTTCTAGCTTGTAGCACAGTGCCCCTCGTCTGTCACACGCCCATGTCTATTTTTTTCTGTATGTTACAAAGTAGGCCTATGTACCCTTGCCTGGGTGTGCCTTAGTCGGTGAGACAGGCGCATGGATAGACCTTTTTGCTCCACATTACGTCAAACCTAATTCAGAATTATGGTTTACTTCTCTGAATCAAAATTCAATTTACAATTTTCATATAATTAATTATCTCAGACTGGCAAAGCAAATGGACATAGTAATCGTGAAATGCATTTCAATGAGCAGCATCTGGTTTCGTCCTGATATATGCTTGTGATGGTGGCAACATGACAGAGCCTGTTTCTCTGACATACAAACTCATAATACAATAAAGGAGTTAGAAAATATGCTGCTGCTATTACAGAAAACTATAGAGTTCCACTACCCTCAATGGGGCTTTCACGGTCTGTTACAGGGGCAGCTTTACCTTTTTTTTTTTTTTTACCTTTACTATCCTCAATATTTCTTTTGCATATCTTGTGGTGGAATCCGTGTGTTGCCCTAAAAAGTGCAGTAGATACCACATTACCATATGCAAAAACTTAACCACATCAATAACCGAATACAGTCGCGAATAGAAAACAATTACTCTATGCACATTGTGCGCATTCCCGTATTATATAATATTTCTTTTGAAAAGAAACACATTCTTCTTAAACCCCGAGCCAGCGAGTTTATTCAGGTACTTTCACATGCTTGTCATAATTAAGCCAGGCTGATAATACGGTTGATCACAGTGGCCGCGCTGTCTAAGGCATGAACTGTCTTCACTCGCTCAACTCAAACACTGGCATCGTAGGTTCGAATCCCACTCGAGGCATTAATGTCCGTATGCGTTTATTCTGTGTTTGTGTTGTTCTGTGTGTAGATAGCGCCCTTGCGACGAGCTGATCACTCATTCAAGGCGTCCTACCGTCTGTGTTAAAGATCAAGAAACTGAGAAAGCGAACAAGGTCCAACAAAGGGTTGTACAGCCATAAATAGATAAGTTGAGCAATTCCTTTATACATAAGTATCTAACAACAACAACGATAATAATAATAATAATAATAATAATAATAATAATAATAATAATAATAATAGGTAAAGACTGTAAAGGTGTCCCTGTAACAGGCCGTGGAGACCCATTGGGTTGTGAGACGTTGAGGCTCCCACGTTTTCTTTAGACAATCGGCTCACAGATGGCGGTAAGTTTGTCAGCCTTATGAGTCGGCCGCCCTTTACCGCCAGGAAAAATCCTGGTACTCATTTTCTGTTAGAGGCTGAGTCGACTCCTGGGCCATAATGCGGCTGGAAGGTTTAGGTCAATTGAAAAAAATCCACCTCATCGGGACTCAAACCCGTGATATTCAGGCTTGTACCATAGTGCCTCAATCAACTACGCTACCGCGTGCCCCTCAATAATAATAATAATTTACACTAATGCAGGCCTGTGTAGATATGTCCAGGGCAATTTTAAACTAAATATTTGCTCCGAATTACAAATATACAGAGCCGGTTCAAAGGTGCGGAAGCGTTATCAATGTGGAATTTTATTTTATTAATTTCTTCCATCCCCTTCTACCCACCCGAAGATACAAAGCTGACTGCTCACGCTGGTTCCTCGATCGCGAATTTTTCTACCCTGAAGATGGAGGCGATAGATTCTCCGAAACGTCTGTTTACACAAGATCTACATGGCGCCACATCCCAGAAGACGGCTTTCTTCATAGTCACCGCCGTGAAAACCTCAAATCTAACAGTCAAAGGTTTCCAAGCTGGCACATAGGATGGCCAGTGTGTAAAATGACGAACTCCATGAAGCAGTCCTTCTTGAGGAGCTGATTTTCATTCAGCTAATCAAAATATTCTCCGACATTTAAGAAACCCAAATGTTAATTACTGTGTTCACAAGATCCCGCTATTGACCTCTACAGTTCAGTGAGCATCCCCATGTCATGCTTACTTAAGGTCGATTTTTAATATCATCCTCCTATTTATGTCTAGATCTTGAAAGTGTTTCCTTTCATTCACATTTTCCGACTAAAATTCTGTGTGCATGTCTCATCTCTCAGGTGCGTGAAACACTTTGATTTCAACAACTTAATAATATTTGAAGAACGGTGCGAACTAAGGAGCTTCTCAATATTTAATCTTCTTCATACTCCCGTAATTTCCCCGTTTTAGGCCAAAACATTCCCCATGTTCTGACACATTCTGAATCCGTTATTCTCTTACGGCCAGAGACTATATTTCACACGTGACAGGCTGCTGCTGCTAATTGAATCTGTACTTGTTTAGGTGGTTGCCTTGGCAACGTGGCTTTTCAACATTAACCTACAGGGGATAACTAAGGAGTGATACATTGGTGAAATAATAATAGGAAAATGTCAGGGTTCGGTTTGGGGGGGGGGATTCTAACACCTCACAGCTTAAACAACAAAATCAAAATGTAATTAACTTAGAACGAGCTGCACGGCCATAAATCCGCTAGGCTGAAGTCAAAATTGTTTCATAATCTGTACCATTTTCATGTTCATTGCTGTCCAAAACCAACGTGACGTCAAAGAAAATTCCCGGCAACCAAAGTGGAATATGTACCTGCAACTGAACTCACTCACGAACAAATCGTTTACGTGAGTAGCCTCGCATAAGTCATGACTTCAGAGACAGAAGTAGGCCTCCTTACCATGTACTGCAGATGACGGAATTCATACAGCGTAACCGAGCCAGGGAGACTACAAGCTTCGTAGTTCAGACAGAAAATGGACCTACCAAGGTACACAAGCCGGGATAGCTCAGTCGGTATACGGACTGGTTACGGGCTGGACGACTGAGGGGTCGGAGTTAGGGTCAAGAATTTTCTCTTCTGCAAATCGTCCAGAGCGTCTCTGGGCACACCCAGCCTCCTCTCAAATGGGTACCGTGGGTTCTTCCCTGGCGGTAAAGCGGGCGGGGCGTGAAGCTGACCACTCACCTGCAACTAGTGCCGATGTCAAGAAAATACGAATCTATACATCCACTCCTCCATACGCCTTCATGGCGTAGTGCTTAATTCGTTGAGCACAGGGACACCTTTACCTTTGCCAAGGTGAATATTCCGGTCCTGATGAAGTGTGTAAGTTCACACTGGCAGCTAACTCCAAGGAGCAGAGTTCCCAAGAAACTTATAGTCGCCCATTTATTCAACAAATCCTCGTCTTTTAAGAAAAGCCGAAGGCTCACTATCGTATTCACAGGAGCTGCCCGTCTTACTAGCTTTGATTTAGTCACAACAATATTTCAAGATTATCAATTATCAATCCTCATTATGCAATTCTCTCCATCCTCCTCTTATTTCTTCTCTTGTTGGTCCAAACATTCTCAATCCATTACTTCCTTTGGACAGACAGACCAAGCTTCAGGAAGATGAAAAGAAAAAAGAAAGGTGAAACTACTGAACAATATAATTCTATGAAGAAGGCAGTCTTCTGGGATGTGGCACCGTGTAGATGTGGTGTTAACCGACGTTTCGGAGGAACGTATCGCCTCCATCTTCAGGGCAGAAGGAAAAATAAAATCCGCAAGCGAAGAGACCGTGAGAACTGGTACCCTAAAATAGAGGCGATACGTTCCTCCGAAACGTCGGTTAACATCACATCTACACGGTGCCACATCCCAGAAGACTGCTTTCTTCATAGTCACCGCCGTGAACACCTCGAATCTTACAATATAATTCTAGATTAATGAGGAATACCTGCGACAAACGTGAACTTCCTACGTATATGTATCCGCAACTTCAGAAGTGTGACAACTGAGGACAGGCAGACATTCTTTGTGAGCAGAACCATTTTAGAGAAAATCGATTAAGTTCGTTTCGACAGTAACATTAAGCGCGATTTATATACTAGAACGATATTAATAAAACTGTATTCACTGGACACCTTTCAGTGCAGATCTCCCAAGCCAAAGTTCATCAAAATCCAACAGTACTGGACACGACACTGTGACGAGACAAACACAATATATCCACTGAGCGTTCAACTGTGTGCAACGAACGGACAGCGAAAATGCATATCTGAAGAATACTAAGATGCTCCTGAGCCAAGCCTGGTTTCGCTTACTTTCCCAATACAGGCTTATGTGATCTCCATCCTGTCTGTGTGTCAGTGTATCCCCCTACATATCAACTTCTGAATGCCTGATCCAATATGAACAGAAATTTCATAAATCTCTCCCATCAGTCTGTGTGTCTGCATGTGTATTCCTCCAATCGTTGCTCGGCTCGGTGAAGTGTATTCCTCTCATTGCTAGGCAACGGCTCTGTAAACAATTTCCTGTGGCAACGAACAAGAATAACAATATAAGAATTGTTGGACGCGTCATATTTTATCCGGTCCGCGTCTTATCAAAGAGGAGCCTGTGGGTCTGTCTGCGTATTCCCCTATCGTTGCAAGGTAACAGCTCGGTAAATATGTTCCCGCGGCAACGATGAATTGTTGGAGGCGTCATTTTCTATACCGTCCATATAGTACCAAAGGTAAGTGGGCCATAAGTTCCTCCCAGAACTTCTCGTATTATCCTACGAAACATGCATGGCATGGTTTCTCCAACTGTGGGTCTACTCTACTGGGGGTTGTGGAATTCCAAAGAATTATTTAAGATATAGTTATGTCCGTCCACTGTTTTGCTAAGTCTGTTAGTTAGATCTAATAGAAGTGTTTTCAGAAAGTGTATCTGTGAATTCTTCCGTGACAAGAATATTTTATAGCTTACTGTAAGCGCAAAGATGTTGTAAAGCTATTTAGGTTCCTGCTTTCATCGTACAGTCTGGTAGGGACCTGCAACAATGTGCAGAACTACATTTCCCGTGACTGGACAAGAATATTTTAGAGTTTGCCACACATGTAGAGAGGCTGAAGCTATTTAGGTTCCTGACGTCACCGTACAGCCCGGTAAGGACCTGCAACAATGCGCAGAATTACACTTTTCGTTTTGCTCAATGCAGACAGTTATCTGTCACTACAGATGGATTACAAGAAATCAGAAACAGTCAACGTGGCTCCAACAGCCTGCATGACACAGTTCAGTCTTACAAGAAACACATTTTATTTATAACCCACATTACGGGGCATTCTAAAAACGGGAAGAGAGACATTAACTTGACAATACATAAAGAAAAGAACTGAATCGTTAAGTTGCTCTTAAACTAGATCTGAGAAAATCAAATGCAGCAAGAGTAACAATCTAATGTCCTTGGTCTACTAAACCGCAAGAAACGAGCACAAACCAAATCCTTTGCAGCAATTCCTTCCAGGGAAGATGGACAATTTCTGATGAGTATCCAAAGACTACACTTAAACTGCACTGTTCGTGGTTCGGCACTGAAGGCATAAAATTGAACAAAGTGAGAATTCATGCTCCGTCCGATTACCGTGGACTGTTGAGCTGCAGTAACGATATTACAGCATGGCCCACGTGTATAAAGGTCGTTCCAATTACATATAGATTGTGGCACTGATAAAAAGTGAAGTTGTAAGATTTGAGGCTTTCACGGCGGTGACTATGAAGAAAGCAGTCATCTGAGATTTGGCACCGTGTATGTGTGGTGTTAACCGACGTTTCGGAGGAACGTATCGCCTCCGTCTTCAGGGTATAAGGAAAAATTCTTATATTTTTCCTTCTACCCTGAAAATGGAGGCGATACGTTCCTCCGAAACGTCGGTTAACACCACACATACACGGTGCCAAATCCCAGAAGACTGCTTTCTTAAAAGTGAAGTTGTCCCTGTACTTAAGTAATTTAGTACCACGTCATGAAAGCGTACAGAGAGTGGAAGTATAACTCCACCATTCTGGATCTCGGCACTAGATGGAGGTGAGTGGTCAGCTTCAAGAACCGGCTGCTTTACCCCTAGCGAAAAATGCCCCCCCCCCGTACCTTTTGGACAGTAGGCTGGGTGGGCCCCAGAGCAGGCCTGGAAGCTGTGGAGAAGAGAAACATCTCTTGCCGTTATCGGGACCTCGGTCACCAGCTCATAACTAACGAGCATAACGACAGAAGAGCAGGCGTCTGGTCCTACTCGTAATGACTGGGAACGAACATTCATAACGATAGAACAGCAAGCCTTAGCCATTTTATATACATGGCTACCTCTTTCAACCTTTCAATGCTGCTGTTTATTTAAGGAAATCTGTTTCGGCCAGAATATTTGGATGTATGATCACTGACACTGTTCATAATAAAATGGCTAGAAGTTCAAATTTAAGCAAATCTACACTCGGAATAACTGTCACATACCGCTTTAAAAAAATTCAGTAAAGACACCGTACACAACTCCCTCTACAATCTACAAAATTATCTAACCTCTGGCTTCTCACATTCCGCTAATTTTCCGCGCCCGTCCCAAAGACGCAACGGATTTCGCGGGCATTCTTCTAAAAACTGATCTGACTGCCTATCACTGCTTAACTTGCGACGTTACACTGAGACGATAAGGATCACGACTGTTTACGCTTATTTCTTATTTTGCTCTACTGTTTTCTGACTCCACGTCTTTTGACGTCATAAAGAGCGAAGTTCCAGCAGCGGGAGTTGGATAGCATACAGCACAACAGTTATGCCGCTCCATAATTAAAACTTAGTTCTGAATTCACTGATACACAAAAGGGTACCGGGCAGAACTCATAAAGGCTGTTTACCATTGTCCAGATTTTAGACTTACCTACCTACCTACCTACCTAGCCCCTCCTCACCCACCCCCACCTACCTACTTTCCTATCTGTCATCTTCACCATCAAGTTGGGTTTAGTTCGTAGCGTAACCTGCTCCTTCGCATCCTTCTAATGTCCATATATATTATATTGTGACGTGTCGCGCTAGGTGGACCCCCCCGGAGCTGACGCGCCGAGCGAAGCCGAAGTTAGCCGAGTCCCGCAACCTGGTAGCTATGCAACGCGAGTCAACAGCGGTGACGTCACCAAGGGATATCGCGGTTGCTAGGCAGCGCGGGTAAACAGTAGTTGCGAGAGACGGCGGTAGTAACAGCGGTACACAGCGTTGCTGGCACGATGGCACCAGACATAGTGGTGCCTATTACGTGGCCGTTTTCTGTTTGTCCGATCGAGGCTACATAAGGAGCAGCGAAGGCTATTCACAGTGAGTTCTCAAGGCAGCTACCTACGAGTTAGTTCTCAGTCCTCGAGCTACCTCCGAGTTAGTTCCGAGTTAGCCAGCAACCAGTCAGTTGTATTCTGGCATTTGGAGTGTAGTATTTGTGATACTGCAGATAGCAGTAATTGTGAATCTGTAATTTGGGTGATTGTACGTGCGAATGTGAAATAAAATTCGCTATATCAAATACGGCGTGAAGTTATTTGTCGCGTTATACACTCAACACGTGACAATATTTTGCACCAGTTATATCAAAGGTTGAATAGGTCTCTGTCGTTTGGAATTCTATTATGTCTACTGAAGCCAAAAAAACTGGAACGCATCTAGCAGAAGTTCACAGCCCTTTGTTTTAATCGTCTTTCCGCATGTCCATTATAGTTACGCTCGGGGTTTTGAGTACTTAAAACTGCACACGTTAAGTAAGTGGGGATATCACCTTGATGTACTGCTCCTTATTCAAGTTTATATCAGAGATTTCTAGATGTTCAAGCAAGAATTGTCGTACCAAATGCAATTCAGCGTCTAATGTTGCTTGTATGGACATGAAAGTATTTGGAACCAAAATGGCTTCTCTTAATTATATTTTATAACAGTACTTCCTTAATTATGAAAATGTCAATTGTGTTCAAGTTACTGTATATACACATAGTTCTTCTCAACGCGTAACGGTTGCTGTGACTGCACTAAACGAATTATTATCGTCTAAATAACACAACTTGCCTTGCTTTGTTTCTTGTTTGTGTGTTATATGTGTGTTCTGCTTCTTTCCTTTGCTCGTGCTTACTTTATAATTGGCCTCTGTGCTGCTGTGTAAGCAAGTAATAAATAAAGAATTGAACTACAGTAAAGTATTATTACGCCTATCATATTGTCACGTGCATGGGGGTTTGCGCGTGACTTATAAAACGGGTTCTGGATTGGATTTATTGACACCTTATTACCACACAACTTGTGACTTCAGGCAATACAGCGCCATCGCTGATTTACACACTTTACAGTTAACCGATATACACGCACTAGGGTTTTCAGCCTTCACTAGTCGTATCCTGGAAACGGATTCATAACAGTCTCACTGTCACTTCAAATGATATATGAAGTCTTCTTTAGACAGACTAATGCCTTTCTTGCCATTTCGACCTCCATCTCTCTCACTTCCTTGATGCAAGTACCTACTCAGTAACTCGACTAAATTCCTCTGCTCCCAACCTGATATCCTGGCAGGCTGGCGTCTCGAAACGCAACTGACTCAATCTTGTCTTTTTTTATAGCCCCCCGGCACGGTCCACACATAAAACACACACTTTGTACAGTTGAGTATGTGTGCTTACAGAGCCGTTTCATGGCAACGGAGGTCATTCGATTGCTGCTTACATATTCGTTGTCGCGAGAATATGTTTACCGAGTAGTTTCCTAGTAATGGACGTCTCCTCTGATTTCACTAATCCGGCTTTCGGGCGTCAGGTTACAATGTTTTATTCTGGATTAGTATTAGAGCGAATATCAAAATTTCTGCCAGAGTCTAAGTTATTATGAACCGAAGAAGCACAAGTCATGGTTCGATGGAGGATCCTTGAAATTATTAAGCCAAAGCAAACAAGTCAAATTGCAATGGTTACGAGATCCAAGCGAAATAAATGGGGATAATCTGAACAATATAAGACGTGAAACCAGAAGACATTTCAGGAACAAAAAGAGGGAATATCTGAAAGACAAAATTGATGAGCTTGCATTGAACAGTAAAAACAAGAACATTAGAGACCTGTATGGAGGAATAAATGACTTTAAGAGAGATTACCAACCCAGAAGTAACTTAGTGAAGGATGAGAATGGTGATCTGCTTGCAGATTCCCACAACATTTTGAATAGGTGGAAGAACTACTTCTCAGTGATGTTAGGCAGATAGAATACAGATAAGCCTTTAGTACCTGATCCTAGTCCTTTTAAGGACGAAATTGCTACTACAAACTTGAAAAGGTATAAATCCCCAGGTAGTGATCAAATTCCGGCAGAACTTAATCAAGCAGGAGGTGAAATATTACGTTCTAAGATCCATAAGCTAATTACTTCTATCATGGCATAAGGAAAAATGGCCTGATCATCATTGGATGGGGTATATTATTGTACCAGTTCTCAAGAAGGGTGATAAAACTGAGTGTAATAATTATCGGGGGATATCACTGCTATCAACTTCATGCAAAATTGTATCCAATATCCTTCTCTCAAGGTTAAGTCCATACACAGATGAAATTATTGGGGATCATGAATGTGGGTTTCGACGTAACAGATCAACTACGGATCAGATCTCTTGCATTCGTCAGATATTGGAGGAAAAAATGGGAGCACAATGAGACGGTACATCAGCTATTTGTAGACTTCAAGAAAGCCTATGGTTCAGTTAGGAGGGAAGTATTGTACTATATTCTGATAAGAGTTGAGGGCACCCATGAAACTAGTTAGGTTGATTAAAATGTGTTTAAACGAAACGTATAGTAAAATCCGTGTATGTAAACATTTGTCTGATAAATTTCCTATCCTGAATAGTCTAAAACAAGAAGATGCTTTATCGCCACTCCTTTTCAACTTTGCCTTAGAATATGCCATTAGGAAGGTCCAGGGAAACCAGATGGGACTGAAATTAACGGGACACATCAGCTGTTGGTTTATGCCGATGCTGTGAATCTACTGGGTGATAATATAGATACCATAAAGAAAAGCACAAACTTTAATCGGAGCTAGTAAGGAGGGTGCTCTAGAAGTGCACACAGAGAAAACTAAGTATATGTTGCTGTCTCGTCACCAAAATGCAGGGCAGAATCATGGCATAAGGACAGGAAACAGATGTCTTGAAAATGTGGCACAGTTCAGATATTTGGGAACGACGATAACAAATCAAAGCCTGTTTCAGAAGGAAATTAAGAGGAGACTGAACTCGGGTAATGCTTGCTACCATTCAGTCCAGAACCTATTGTCTTCTCTTCTGTTGTCCAAAAACATAAAATCAGAATATACAAAACTATAATTTTCCCTGTGGCTGTGTGTGGGTGTGAAAATTGGTCTCTGACATTAAGGAAGGAACATAGATTGAGGGTGTTTGATAACATGGTGCTGAGAATATTTGGACCGAAGAGGGATGAAGTGATGGGAGGTTGGAGAAAACTGCATAATGAGGAGCTTCATAACTTGTACTCTTCTCCAAGCATAATTAGAATGGGCAAGTTAAAGGGGATAAGATGGGCAAGGTAGGTAGCACGAATGGGGGCGAAGAGGAATGCATATAGGTTATTGGTGGGAAAGCCAGAAGGAAAGAGACCGCTGGAGAGATCAAAGCGTAGGTGGGCGGACAATATTACAATAGAGCTTAGAGAGACAGAATGGTATGGTATAGATTGGATTGATCTAACTCAGGATAAGGATCAGTGGAGGCCTCTTGTGAAGACGGTAATGAACTTTCGGGTTCCATAAAATTCTGGGAAGTCCTTGAGTAGCTGCATAATTTGCGGCTTCTCAAGAAAGGCTCAGCTCCATGAGTGGGTAATAAAAGAATTGTTCGTTCTCTTTTTAACACGAATTACATTAATCAGAATCAAAGAGATATAAAAAAAGAAAGAAAAGTGGACAAGTCGTTATATCCCAGAAGATAGAACAAATGAACTGACCTTTCGTTTGTAGTGTTACACTAATGGTATTATTCTAACTGCGATAGTTGTTCTGGGTTATAATTTGTTTCCCTTGTCGACCATGACGTGACACTTCGTGTTCCATACGCGCGTAGTCATAAATCGTATCATATTTAAATTACATGCCTCTGTGGTCTAGTGGTCAGCGTTCCTGGCTACAGATCTAGAGGTCCCGGGTTCGATTCCCGGTGCTACCAGATTTTCTGAGAAGTAGTGGGTCTGGAACGGGGTCTGCTCAGCCTCGTGAGGGTAAGTGAGGAGCAATTTCAAGGAAATAGCGGCTAGGTCTAGAAAACCGGGATTACCGGCCGTGGGGATCCGCTGCGTTGACCACGTGACACCCTCTCTCCGCAAAAGTTGTCACTAACTTCGCCGATAAGTGGCGGTCGCTCGGTCGGTATGGTTCGCTTGTGGACTACTGGCCACGGAGTTTGTTTTTTATTGGATATAAAGACACATATTAGTGTCTTAAAAACCTTTCTTCTGAAGTACACACTTTCGCGTCCTCCTCCTCCTCAGAATTCCACAATCACAAAGCATACAATGTTCTTATTTTCCACGCTCATCATTTTTTCCTTTGGCGTTACAGCCCCAATTTGGGCCTTGACCTACCTTCATGAAACTCTCAGTTTCACTTCACTTTACTAGATCTTAGACATTCGGTAAGACTGCTTTTGGGGGAGGGGGGGACCAGCTGGTCGCAAGGCCTCTCTACCCGTACACGAACACAGAAAATCTCAGATACACATACAAACACTGAACATCCATGCCCTAAGTTGGATTCTAATCCATGATCCCGGCTTCCAAGCGAGCGAAGACCGTGCATGCCCTAGACCACTCAGCTACCGTGACCGGCCTCATCAAGCTTAATTCCAACATAAATCATCTGTAATCTGGTCCTCGAGTTTCGGGACTTCAAATTTAATAGCAAACTCTCTTTAGATTTGCGTTGACAGTGAAGTCCATCAGCAGACCATCTGCGTGATGAGCGTGATCGCTTCGTGCAAGCCCGCGGTTCCGTGATACGCAGTTTGAGAACCAGTAGCTACGACCAAGCGAAGATCGCCTCCCTGGAAACACAGTATACCTACCCATTACATGTAAAGCCAGGCCAGTCCTTCGGTCAATACGTTAGTTCAGGTACGATTTCATCCTATTTCAAACTTAATCTATGAGAAGAGGAAAAGAAGTTACGTTATGGTTCTGAGTTCCACTCAACTTATTTTCTCGGAATATAGGAGTAACAACGGAGCGCATGTGAAGGTCTTCAGTTATGTTCTAAAAGAGCGATATGTACAGCTCCAGACTTGCGCTCAGGAAGTGGACAGTTCGAACCTCGGTCGGAACATTCTCGGCTCTGATGGGTTTCATGGTTTTCTTCAGTTATTCCAGGAAAATGTTGGGAATGTCTCAAATTAGGCTATGGCCAGTGTCTTCCATGTTTTTTTAATTAATTATTCACTGTTATTAAATCGTTCGATGCTATATGGCCTTAGTGGGGGGTGGAGTCCAACTGTGTCCACTCGGCACGCCGGCCAATGATTGGCCTAATGTAGCCTACCCCGGGTGAATATGATGCTGAATTTGGTGGACTAAAGTTTGGCAGGGGAAACAGAAGTACTCGGAGAAAACCCGCCCCAGCGCCACTTTGTCCACCACAAATCCCACTTGACCAGACCCCGGGATCGAACCCGGGCCGAAGCGGTGGGAAGCCAGCGTCTAACCTCTTAAGCCATGGCGCGGCGCGGTCTTAACTTAGATCGGAGAGAAAAATGAACAGCACCGAAATGTTTATTCTTGTTTGCCGCTTTCATATGAAAACAGAAAGGGAGGGGGTGTTACTTTGGCGATAGGGTGCTTAAACTACATTCATAAAACTACTCTCTAAACCTTGTGAGACAAAAAAAAAAACAAATTCCACAGTTCTTAAATCCCCTTGTCATATATTTCCGTTTAATTATGAAGTACATTACTATACGAGGGGCGTTCAAGTTCTAAGGTCTCCGATTTTTTTTCTCAGGACTGGGAGCAGATAGACACATGCGGTTTTGTTTAAAATACGTGTGCACTCTTTGTGAATGCGTGACAGAGCTGGCAGAACTCTACGGCACAGAGAACTCTAGTGGTAGCGGCGAGTGTGAGGAGTGTTTTTGATACTTAAAATGGCGACGTTTTCGTTACAAGAACAGCGAGTAATCATTCGTTTTCTCCACTTGCGTGGTGCGACACCCATTGAAATTCATCGCCAGTTGAGTGAGACATGTGGTGATGGTGTCATGAATGTGAAAAATGTGCGTTCGTGGGCGCGACAGTTCAAAGAAGGCCGAACGTCGTGTGACAACGAACCAAAACAATCTCGGCCTCGCACCAGCCGGTCTGACAACATGGTCGAGCGAGTTGAGAAAGTTGTTTTGGAGGATCGCCGATTGAGTGTGGAAAACATCGCCCCCAAAGTTGGCATTTCCGTGGGATCTGTGCACAAAATCCTGCATGAAGACCTGCGAATGCGGAAAGTGTCCTCCAGGTGGGTTCCACGAATTTTGGCGGATGACCACAAGGCTGCACGCATGGCAATGATGAAGGCATGAATGGGACTTTCTTTTCATCAACTGTGACAATGGATGAGACATGGATGCCGTTTTTCAATCCGCTATTGCATCAGCAATTTTCCAGTGGTCAAAACAGACTCCTACAGAAGCGTTCGCAGCGGCCATGGAATCATGGCGTCGACGTTGTGAAAAATGTGTACGGCTGCAGGGAGATTACGTTGAAAAGTGACAGAAGTTTCAAATTTTTTGTATGATTATTGTGTGAGAAAAAAAAATCGGAGACCTTAGAACTTGAACGCACAACGTACAACGAAGTAGCGAGTTCGTTCTTACCGCCGTCAGGACCTACGTAACCCGATCAGCGATATCAGAACTGCTGCTGTTGTTTGCTGAGGTAACCTAGTTCTACAGAGCCTCTCAGCTCACATTCAAAATATCCAAGCTGTTGTTTGACCTCTCAGAGCGGGGGCACAGGAACTGTGGATAGTGTGACGTAGCCAAGGTGAACCACTTTGTTCTGAGATTAAGAGAGGCACACGTACTGTTTCTAGTTATCGTTCTTTCGTTTCTGAAGCGGTTGAATTACACATCGGACAACCATAAGGTGATCACATTTCACCCAAAACAATAGATTACATTCAATAAGCTGTAACGTAAGAAAGGATGGAATACTAAATAACAGTCCCACGTGCTGAGCATGTAGCTGCGAGAGTGAAGTGCGATAAATAAACGACACACGACTCCAGAGAAGGGGAGAAATTTGCATGGAAGAAGTAATGAAATAAATTATTGCTAAGGGTTATGCAGCTGATCACACATACACAAATACAAATACAAATTTCACTACTTGTAAGGGGAAAATAGTCAAATAAAATTTCACTTAAAATACTTAGTGTCAAAGGTACCATCCTTCCGGAACAAAATATATCGATCACGTCTCATCATTAAAAATACTGCTCTCCTTATAATGAACAATCAGCAGATTCACGTGAAAGTATTCACTGCTCGCTCATACTCATTTAAATCGACGAAAAATTTAAACTGTATCATCATCATCATCATCATCATCATCATCAGTAATCTGTCAAGACGACAGGTCCACAGTCTCTTCCAAAACAATTCCTCCACTTAATGCGATCTAGAGCTTATACTTAAACTATATATGAATGAATAAATACTAATCAAGGCTAGGGCTTCACCATTCAGCCATTATCACCGAACGAAATGTATATAATCCTATATAAACCTAGGGGCGGCACGCAGTAGTGTACTTGGTTGAGGCACTATGCTACAAGCCGGAAGGTCGCGAGTTCGAGTCACAATGAGATGGATTTTTTTCAATTTACGTACTCCTCCACGGCCTGTTACAGGAACAGCTTTACTTTTACCTTTAATTTCCCACTGTAAATAATGAAAAAGTTATCATCCGTGAGTAATTCTAAAGTGTGATGACACTAGCAATAAAGGTATACTTCCAAAAATATGCAGATGTGTGAATATTTGTGCAGAATGTCAAACAACGTTAAGCCACGCGAACTATGAAGATTACTATCTCGACGGCTTGTACAAGTTTACAGACTTTCTCTTGAACCCTGTAGAGGGAGGCAGCTTATTCCACCGAAACGTCGGTAAACTTTCAACATGTTACACGCATTCATGCCCCAGAAAAAAGTAAGCATATCCTCCAGCTTATTTATACAGTTTCCATATAAGGTAAAAAAGGTAAAGCTATTCCTGTAACAGGCCGTGGAGGCCCATAGGATTGTGAGACGTTGAGGTTCCCGCATTTTCTCCAGAAAATCAGCTCACAGACGGAGGTAAGGTTGGCAGCCTTACGTGCCGGCCGTCCTTTACCCCCAGGAATATTCCTGGTACTCATTTCTGTTAGATGCTGAGTCGACCCCAGGGCCATAGTGCGGTTGACACTAATGGAATAAAAACAGATCTCATTTCAACGCAGTGTAACCCATCAGGACCATACCGTTCGTTTTTCGTTTAAATTATTGAAACGTTTTTCTTGAAGATTTTCCTGTCATAATAAAAAATACTTCTGTATCCAGATCAATTATATTCTTATTCAATATTTATATACGCTACGTGTAAATCTACAAATTCAGGTGAGTGGAAGCTCCGTGTAATTATTATACAGAAGAAGAGCCTTATAAAGTCTCCTGCTGTATGCGGGAGACCACAGTTGATTGTTTAACATACAAGTTCGGAAACACATAATGTCCTTGTTTCTGACGATCCCGAAATCTGTAAGACTTGCGGAAAAGGTGTACTGGACATTATATCATGTTTAATCTCTCTCTCTCTCTCTCGACTCTTCTAGAAGGGCATGCGATCGAGAGAAGCGCAGAGACAAGAATGCCTCGTCTTTCCCTATTTCTGGAATGTGCAGACAAAATTTTACAAAACTCCCCAAAAACAAAAGTTCATGAAAATCCGTTCAGTGGTTCTCGCGCTGTCACGCGTGCAAACATACACACAGACGGAAGGACGCACTGAGTCAGCGAACTTAACAAGTGTTTTGCACGTTTGCACACGCTCATAAGAATCCAAGGTATTATAGCGCCCCGCAACAGGCGTCCATAGCCCAGAAACGTGCTCTTGGGATTATTTTGAGTAGAAATGTTCTAACAAAGATGGGTCCGATCTGCAACGGTTTATGAAGAAACTGAGAATGAGCATTTTATTGCATTTGTAATGTTTACATTATGTCCATTTAATTTTAGGTTTACATTATTATTTTTATTACGGAGCCGGGGTAGCGTAGTCTGTATAGCGCCTGGCTACGGTGTGCGCGACTGAGGGGTCGGAGTTCCGAGTCCTGGTAAAGTCAAGAATTTTCTTTCCCAAATCGTCGAGACCGACTCTGGGGTTCACCCAACCTCCTAACCAATAGGTATCGGGGGCTCATTCCACAGGGGTAAAGCGGCCGGGCCGTGAAGCTGACCACTCACCTCCAGCTAGTGCAGAGATCAAGAAAATGTGGATCTATACATCCAATCCCCCATACGCTTTCATGGCGCAGTGCTTAATTAGTTGAGCAAAGGGACAACTTCACCGTTTATCTTATTATTATTATTATTATTATTATTAGTAGTAGTAGTAGTAGTAGTAGTAGTAGTAGTAGTAGTAGTCGCGGTCATCAAAAGCCAAGACTATACCCTAAATTGCATTTCAGTTACTCGCGCTATTTAGGTGGCTCGAAGTGTACACACAATTGATTTGCTGGGAAACAAATCCAGTGTCCTGAGTGTACGGGACAAACTCAGAACGGTCGAAATCAACAGGCATCTGAAGAGTTCGCAACTCGGAGCAAAAATAATACTGAACTCGGCGCTGAGAACAAAGTGGAATGCAATTAAAACAGCTACTAAGTAGATGAGTTAACTTCCGAGTCTCTGTTTATTACGATGTTACCTGACACACTAATTTCACACAATTAGTTGCAGTTCCCTCTGTTCCATTTGAAGTACTACGGACGTCTACAGTGAACGCTTCTTTTTCACACTTTTTGATTTAAACGACAGAGAAGGAAAAAACGTCTCCCCGAAGAACAATGACAACCGAAAGACAACACTGATGTGGCCAATGGCGGGAGTTAAATTAAAATTTTAAATTCGCTTAGTGGGGAATGGAGTCCAGCTGAGTCCACTCGGCATGGCGGCCACTGATTGGCCTATTGTACCTGCCCCAGATGATTATGATGATTGAGAATTTGGTGGAATGAAGATTGGCAGGGGAAACCGAAGTACTCGGAGAAAACCCGCCCCAGCGCCACTTTGTCCACCACAAATCCTACTTGACCAGACCCGGGATCGAACCCCAGCCGCCGCGGTAGGAAGCCAGCGACTAATCGCTTGAGCTATGGCGCGGCCGCAATGGCGGGAGTTGCTAGTGGCAACCACAATTCCCGAAAATTGTTATCAGACTGAGTTGAACACGTGGGAACTGAATGGAGCAGAGCAAATTGAGAAAACGGTAATGCAACTCGTGGAAGACTTGAGAAAGTCAACTCACAGGCAACTGAGCAAGCCAGTTTTCTCACAGTCGCGCTGTTGTGTAACTTCCTAGAGTCAACCGTTCTAACGTGCTTCTGAGATTCATTCGTTTCTTTGGACGGCACGAAAGGTTGATGAAGTTGCTAATTTTGTTTTCGTGCAGTTAACTGGGCAGGAGCCTGGTATATACGACAGACCAGAACAAAACAGATTTGGCTGGGGAAAGAATTTCTCATGAGATGAAGGAGTCTGGATCCTGATTAAGTTCTTTCGAAATAATATAAGCACCTCGGTTTAAATTGTCACGGAAGAACGGATGCACGCAATGTTTTACTTTCCTAATACTGTATTTAAGCATGATAACTGAGGAACTATTTCAAGGAAATAGCGGCTCCGGTCTAGAAAACAGAAATTAACGGCCGTGAGGATTCGTTGCGCTGACCACGCGACACCCTCTATCCGCAAAAGTTTTCACTAAAACTTCGCCGACAAGCGACGGTCGCTCGGTCGGTATAGTTCGCTTGCGGACTAAAATAACGGAGTTTCTGATTGACCTTAATTAAAACAAATTAAAAACATCCAAATATTTTGTTTAAGGCCGTCGCCCTCTCATTACGCCGTCTCAGCTACCACAATATTATGACAGATCAGTATTATTATCTGACATTTGCAGATGATAAATGCACGAAATTAAAAATTACAACCACGCATTAAGTCGGACGAACACACTCACTTAAGATGACGTGAGCAGCTAATCAAACGTAAGTTTCCTCCATGTGCGCCTGCTAATCTGGAAACCAACTGCCTGCTTGAAAT
The DNA here is from genome assembly GCF_002891405.2 of Cryptotermes secundus. Lineage (NCBI taxonomy): Eukaryota > Metazoa > Arthropoda > Insecta > Blattodea > Kalotermitidae > Cryptotermes > Cryptotermes secundus. The sequence goes on along the minus strand of NW_019721762.1, from coordinate 809,482 downwards.
CGGTGACGTTTCTCGGAAGTTGCCATTGCTTTGCAATTGCCAGTTTCTTTGGTGTAGTGTCGCCGTAAGTTGTGAAACTCGGAAGGCTGCAGTCGCAGGCTTGCGATCACGAACAGAATGGCATCTTGCGTGGCGACCACAAAGCACAACCCATCAGGTATCACATTTTCGCATCCGTGTCGACAGGCACGTATCACATAGCAAAAGGAACCGTAAGCCTCTCGCGATAACGGAGCAGTTTGGAAGTAACCAAGATGACGTAACGGATATCCCGCACGTGCAATCATTTCCACTGCCAGCAGACCACGGCATCATCCGGTGGTAAGATGGCTTCTCTCCAAGGCGCAACTATTCGCGGTCAAGCAAGTTGTAAAATGTAATGAAGTTCTGCTTTTAAGAGGAGAGGGGGTTTTTCAAATTAAAGGTATGCAAAGCTGCAGTGTGCGCTTGTGCGGGTTCATAGCTGACTAACAAAAAAGGACAGGAAACTGAAGCTAAAGAATACAAATGTAATAAAAATGTCCGTTAGCGCGTACGCTGGAGGAACAATGGGTTTCATTCCTTGTGTATTGTTACGTGTTATACTCCTATATAATTTTGGCCTAAAAACAATAATATTCATCACGACTAGTATGGGGGAAAAAAACAAAACTACTCATTCTAGTGAAGGAAATTCATCCAGAACCCACGTATTCAATTGACAAACCCTGGCAAGGCAGTGGAGTCCCTATCTTTAACGCTTTAAAGGCCAGTGTTTCTATATGAAACACCTGCTTTTACACACTAATACTGAATTTTGTTCACAGGGTGTACTTGTGTGTTTCATACTGTTCTCATAATAAACAGTATTAGACAACTGTTTTTTGTAGCAGAGACGTAACGTGCTTCCTGTGATTCATTCATTCATCAGTAATCTGTCAGACGAGAGGTCCACAGTCTCTTCCAGAACAGTTCCTCCACTTAATGCGATCCAGAGCTTTCTCCTTCAAATAAAAATATCCTCTTCTGTCCCCAAAGTCCTCCAGCATCTTCTTACGTCTTCTTCCTCGTCTTCTGGTTCGCATACATGGTGTCTCTGTTTTTGGAAAGAGACTATCCAGGAAAAGTGATAATGTGGTAGTTTTTCCATTTGCTTTCCACATCGCAGTACAACAGCCGTTCAAACCACTCTGGTCACGCCTGTTGCTATACGAACTTGAACCATCTCGAGCATCATTTGCTCTGTGCTTCAAGTCGCTGTTGATGACGCTGCTTCCGGCATCAGTTTTTGGCTTTTGGTGTCTCTCTTCGTCTGATGCCTACCCTTTGACCTGTCCAGCAAGGGAGGCCCTGCCAGTAGCTACCTATACCTCTGGTATAGCTCTCAGGGTCCTTGGCATACTCGTGACATACGAAATTAACTTTTATATATTACTTAGATGAGGTTCAGTCTTTCTCCAGTGGCTTAAATTTCTTTCTCATTTAAATCTTTTGAACTTGCCTGGAATATGGCTACGTGACCGATGTCTCGCTCTCTACACTAAAGAAGATGGCGTCTGATGCCTTCGGCAGTTACTAAAAATGACTTGGCAAGAGTCACTGACCGTATAAGAGAAAGGAACGAAAATTACTGGAAGAGAGTTGGCTTGATGGAAGAAGGAACAGAGTGAATACAAATCAGGAGCAGTGTGGGTAGCTGTGATATGTCGTCCGACGAATAAAGAATTGCAATGACAATCAAAATGCACAGAAACGTCAAGCGAAACTTACACCGGCAGCGACGTCAGTTCAACTGGTGCAGCTGATGAAATGATGGAGTGCACAGTATAACCGGACGGTGAATACCAACAAAACATGAAACACGTATATTATTTTGTACTTAGAATGTCTGCTACATCTAGCGCGATAACAAATCATGTTTTGATGCTTCATCTGATGCTGTAAACCGAGCATGTGTTAAAAACAGCCCGCTCTCTTTCACCCCTTTACCAAACAGTGCTGCCGCCATGGTCAGGGCTAAACATGACTTTACCCGGCAAAAATTCTGACAGATTCTGACCTGATTGTGTCAACGTTTCAAAGACTTTTCTTCCGCACTACCTACACGGAGAAGAATCCTTGAAAAGCTGATAGTCACTGAACTAGCCGAGAAATTCCCTACATACTATGGAAGCTTAAGGCCAGTTACCATGCTCATATTGCATAAGCAGTATGAATCTCAATTCTTTCACACCCATTTTAACATCACACCATCGCGTACGGCTAGACTCTCAAGTAGGCTCTCTTCATTATCTACGGCTAGACTCTTAAGTAGGCTTTCTCTTCTTCAAGTAGGATCTCTCTTCATTACATAGGGCTAGACTCTCAAATAGGCTCTCTCTACTTCAAGTAGGCTCTCTTCATTATCTACGGCTAGACTCTTAAGTAGGCTTTCTCTTCTTCAAGTAGGATCTCTCTTCATTACATAGGGCTAGACTCTCAAATAGGCTCTCTCTACTTCAAGTAGGCTCTCTTCATTATCTACGGCTAGACTCTTAAGTAGGCTTTCTCTTCTTCAAGTAGGATCTCTCTTCATTACATAGGGCTAGACTCTCAAATAGGCTCTCTCTACTTCAAGTAGGCTCTCTTCATTATCTACGGCTAGACTCTTAAGTAGGCTTTCTCTTCTTCAAGTAGGATCTCTCTTCATTACATAGGGCTAGACTCTCAAATAGGCTCTCTCTACTTCAAGTAGGCTCTCTTCATTATCTACGGCTAGACTCTCAAGTAGGCTTTCTCTTCATCAAGTAGGCTCTCTTCAATATCTACGGCTGGACTCTCAAGTAGGCTTTCTCTTCATCAAGTAGGCTCTCTTCAATATCTACGGCTGGACTCTCAAGTAGGCTTTCTCTTCAAGTAGGATCCCTCTTCATTACATAGGGCTAGACTCTCAAGTAGGCTCTCTCTTCAAGTAGGTTCTTTCTTCATCAAGTAGGCTCTCTTCAATATCTACGGCTGGACTCTCAAGTAGGCTTTCTCTTCAAGTAGGATCCCTCTTCATTACATAGGGCTAGACTCTCAAGTAGGCTCTCTCTTCAAGTAGGTTCTCTCTTCATTATCTATACGACTAGACACTCAAGCAGGCTTCCCATTTAACGGACCTTGACTTCGTAACACTTGACAACACGTGGCGAAGGGTACACATTACGAAGCTCGACATAAGCCATATTCTCCAGCCTCCTCCTAGTTTCTCCCTCTTAGGTTCAAATATTTTCCCCTGTACCCTGTTCTCAGACATTTGTAATCTATGTTGTATTATTTGGGTAAGAGAAAAAATCACTCATATAAAACATTTAAAAATTAGCAAAAGGGCTAAAGAAAAATTGTGGTTGGTTTTATGGAGCCACTGCTGGAACCTGCAGACAGGCTTAGCCTGCTCATGAATTTTGCTCACAGGTCTGAAGGGGTGGTTCAGAATCCTTCACGCTCATTTTATAAACTTGAAACGTCACAGCCATGAAACTGAAATTAAAAACCGATAAACAAGTCCCTGTCAACAGCTAGTATCAAGAAGATTAATAGCCATGGTCATTATTTTCAACGTTTACCGGAACATGAATAAAACGCATTAATTTCAAGTTTTGACGTTCTGTATATCGGTAAGGAAACACACTGCAGTCACACGTCTATTATTAAGTTATGCCTGCTGTATAATTAGACCTTTTAAATTATACTTTCTCTACTCTTCTTTCGCCATTAGATTTGTCCTGTTCTCTGACCAAGCGCCGAGTCGCAGATTGTGTTTTGGGGTAAAATCGAATTTGACAAATCATGACGCATCGCCATTCTAAAGCATTAGCACAGGATGGAGATGTGTGAGCGGGTTATAGTCTCCGGTGGGGCGGTTCTCGCTGTGTCAGTCGCAGAACCGGTCTCGAAGTAGTGGCGAAAAGTTAAATGCCAGTTCCTCCCCGAGACTCGATCTCAGAAATGGACAGGACAATCTATATAACTACAGCGGGGGGGGGGTTCGCAATATGTGGGTACGTAAATTGCAACCCACCCGATTCACGACTAAATTCCAATAAAACATATTGATACAAAATGGGGCTCCAGTTGTGAGTCAGGGCCTAATAAGATTACTCGAGGACTAACTAACTAACTCCGTGGAGCTGCTCCCTTCTCGAGAAGCCGCCAGTCGCTCAGCCGCTCAATAATTTCCAAAACTTTTATTGAACCCAAAGGTACGTTAGAGCCTTTACAAAACCCATCCACTGGCCCATATCCTGAGCCAGATAAATCCAGTCAATACCGCCCAATCCCATCTTTTTAAGGTCCATTTTAATATTATTCTCCCACCTATATCTAGATCTTCTTAGTGATATCTTTCTTTCTGGCTTTCCCACCAAAATTCTATATGCATTCATCTTCTACAAGCCCTGCCCATCTCATCCTCCTTGACTCTATCATTCTGATTATACTTGGCGAAGAGTACAGGTTACGAAGCTTATTACTCAAGGACAGAGAATAATTGTGAAGAAAGAATTGTCCTCTTCTAAAGCAGTATCATGGTTACTGCCTGAAACGGTGCTGACCCGGTCATTAATCCACGATATGCATTACGCTTCAGATATTCCTTCTTTTTTATTTGTTGTTTTTGCATGTCTGTGGGAAGTGACTAGTTAGGCGAGAACGGACCTTCAGCGCCTGCGCTTAAGTGGAGCGCGAGATAATTCTAGAAAACTGACGACTGTATTCTACTAATTTAGTAACAGGACAGCAGTAACTACTGATGCAAGAAATTATTCATCTTATACTAAGGACACGGAAAGAAGTTCTATATAGGCATGACGGGAATGACGGCGTTCAAGTCCTCCCTCCCCTTTCTAACTGCCGCTGGATTCCCTTCCAGTTCCTCGTGGCTTAGGTCATATAGCCCACAGCGCTCGTCACAAGTGGAGCTATCACGGTATCATCACCGACAACATTCCTGTTAATGAGAGGTCACATGACTGTAGGGAAATGCCGCGTAACAGCTCCACGGACATGTGGAGAGACTCGATGCACGGGGCTTATTTCCGTGGCTTGGTATAGTAACCATTGTTTTAAAAATAAGTAAAGGTTTTAACTTCCTTGTCAATTTGAATCGTCAATTGAAGACCATCGGCGTAGTAGTAGTAGTAGTAGTAGTAGTAGTAGTAGTAGTAGTAGTAGTAGTAGCAGCAGTAGCAGTGGTAGTATAGGGTGATCCTAAAGTATTGACGGAGTTTGCGTGGCTTATAATTGTCAAACCGGAAAGAACAAAATAAATCTGCTTATGGATTATGAAAGTGTAACTCAAGAAGTTTTATTACGTGCAGAAGCAATACTGCAGAATTCAGAATAAAACTTTTTTCAGTTACACTTTCACACTATGCAAGCAGTTTTATTTTGTTGTTTCCGGTCTGAAAATCACAGGCCACGGAAACCCAAATAATAATTTAGAATCACGTATACTATTTCCGATTAGTACGAGGTACTGCCTTGTCTAAGCCGGTCACAGTAACCGCGCGGTCTAAGGCATGAACTGTCTTCGCTCGCTCATACGCTGGGATCATATGTTCGAATCCCACTGAAGGCATGGATGTTTGGTGTGTGTGTGTGTGTGTATGCGGTTATTCTGTGTTTATGTTGTCCTGTGTTTAGGTAGAGGCCTTGCGACGGGCTGATCACTCGTCCAAAGAATCCTACTATCTGTGGAAAATGATTATGGAACTGAATAAGAGGTCTGGGCCCTGAATGGCCTGGAAGAGCCATTGTAAAAAAAATGCCCGTCTGAAACATCTTCGTTGAGTACTTTATAACTTGAGCAGCCAAACTTACAAGCCGATCATGGTGGCCACGCGGTCTAAGACATGAACTGCTTTCGCTCGCTCGAACACAGGGATTGTGGGTTCGAATCTCACTCAAGGCATGTATGTCTGTGTTTGCGTTTATTCTGTGTTTGTGCTGTTCTGTGTGTAGGTAGAGACCTTGCAATGGGCTGATCCCCTGTCCAAATAGTTCTACCGTCTGTGTAAAGGACCAAGAAACTGAAAAGCTGCAGGGGTCCAACAAAGGGCTGCAGAGCCATAGTTAGATACACAGCCAACCTTACAGAAGCTAGTCCTGTATATTCAAGGAGATTCCTGTATGAGGGCTCTGGTTCCAATCTTACGTTGAAAATAGAATCTAGCAACTTTCTAACGACGTCGTAACGACCTACATCTCTCTCTGATCTCCAAGATGTTTCAGATACAGTATGTATAAAAATAAACACTAAAATGCTGACGGCAGGAATTCAGCATGCTATGAAATTCATACTGAACCTTAATTATTACGTGACACTGTTGCTTCAGAAACACAGACCTACTGTAATCTCAATCATAGCCCCATGGTTCGTACTGCATGTAACGAGTAGGCCTGGGTATCTATAGACACACAAAGGACACGTTTTCAAATGTAAGGTTTGAGGCTTTCACGGCGATGACTATGAAGAAAGCAGTCTTCTGGGATTTGGCACCGTGTATATGTGGTGTTAACAGAGTTTCGGAGGAACGTATCGCAGACTGCTCTTACCGGTTCTCACGGTCTCTTCGCTTGCGGATTTCTTATATTTTTCCTTCTACCCTGAAGATGGAGGCGATACGTTCCTCCGAAACGTCGGTTAACACCACATATACACGGTGCCAAATCCCAGAAGACTGCTTTCTTCACGTTTTCAAATGTCTGCGGAAGACGTGCAAAAATCCAAACATTTCCTAGTTATGTATTCTTTCCACTACTACATTAAACTTCCTGAATTACGAACGGGTATTTTTCACTGATCTGTCGCAGGTACATGATGCGCTAATCGCTCCTATATTTTGTGCCACACTCTTGCTCACAAGTTCATATGACGAAAGCCATGGCTATGTTTCGAATCACGGTTCAATTCAGTACATAATTCCACATCATGTTATAACAGGCCACGTCTCAACCTCGTAGATAAGTTGTTTTCACAGAGGACTAAATAATGTGAAATACTGCGCATAAGAAAACAATATAAAAATATTTAAGATTGAGGTTTTCACGGCGGTGAATATGAATAATGCCGTCTTCTGGGATGTGGCACCGTGTAGATCTGGTGTGAACCGACGTTTCGGAGGAACGTATCGTCTCCATCTTCAGGGAAGAAAAATCCGCGAAGGTGGAACCAGCTGGAGCAGCTGGCTGCATTCTGCAGATACAGCGTATCTACCCTGAAGATGGAGATGATACGTTCCTCCGAAATGTCGGTTCAGACAAGATCTACACGGCACCACATCCCAGAAAACGACATTCTTCATAGTCACAGCCGTGAAAACCTCAATTCTTACAGAAAATTTATTATGTTATGCACGTCAATGCTAAAATTTAAGTACCAGAAGAAAAAATAACAACACATTTTAAGTTCCATGCTACGTATATCATTGCATTGTTGTTACAAAGTTATCCCGTTCATTGGGGCACATTAGAACCTTCAAGGGTCTGGTCAAGTGGGATTTGTGGTGGACAAAGTTGCGCTGGGGCGGATTTTCTCCGAGTACTTCGGTTTCCCCTGCCAATCTCCATTCCGCCAAATTCTCCATCATCATAATCACCCGGGGCAGGCTACAATAGGCCAATCAGTGGCCGCCGTGCCGAGTGGACCCAGCGAATTAAAAAAAAAGCTTCAATAGGCGTACTACGTGTATATTATGGATGTGCAGAAAAGTCCCTTGTACATCTCACACATGAATATTACGAAAAAGCAGATTAACCAACAAACGTTCATTTCCGTCAAACATATGGTGTATATGTGTGTGTTTACATAAAGGGGCATTAAGAGTTTACATTTTACATACTACAGTCGTGAATTGGATACTGAGTATCTCTCTGTGAGCCGTGTCTGCGCAGTGACAGTGAAAGCGACAACCCATTAAGTTAATACGCAGCAAACAAAACAACTGGCCGTCTGTTGTCTTTACTATAAAATAGGTTTCGCATTTTGAAACTGCAGAAACGAGCTTTTCAAAGGTTTGGCAGCATCCGTAAAACAAACAGTGAACAATAAAGAAATATGAAGAATGCCGTCTTCTGGGATGCGGCGCCGTGAAGATATTGTATAAACCGACGTTTCGTCTCCATCTTCAGGGTAGAAAGAAATCCGAGAGCGAGGAAGCACCGTGAGCATACTACATAATATTAGGGTCATATCTATCGGTTAGAGTCTTTCAAGTAAAATTCAAAGACGAAATCACAACCCTACGGGAAACTGAATCAGGTACACCGCAAGGAAGTGTCTTAGGACCCGTCCTATATCTTATCTACACAAGCTACCTCCCGACATCAGACAACACAACTACTGCTATCTTCGCCGATGTTACAGTCATCTTAGTCGCACATGAAGATCCAGCGATACCTTCAATGAAACTCCAAGCCACCATCAATAAGATCGACGGTTGGGGGAAGACATTGAAAATTAAAAGAAATCAAAACAAATCCACGCATATTACATTCATCCTACGCAACAATGCCTGTCCGAGAGTGCAATGTTGCTCTATCCTGAAAAAAAAAAACGAAGTGAAATACCTGAGCACACATCTTGATAGTAGACTGACACGGGCAAAGCACATTAGGACCAAAAGTAAACAGTTCAACCTAAAAGTGAAATAAATTCACTGTCTAGTCGGAAGATCAACACTATCAATAGAAAACAAACTCATCCATATAGAGCAGTACTTAAACCCATCTGGATTTATGGCATTCAGCTAAGGAGCACAGCCTTCAATTCCAACTTCGAAATCCTCCAGCGCTTTCAATCCAAGAATCTCCGGCCTATTCTGAATGCACCTTGGTACATAAACAATCGCAGGATCCGTGAAGATCTCCAGGTGAATACAATGCTCAGTGAAATAGAAAAGTGGAATACCAAATACTTAGCAAAACTACACAGACTGAAAAGATGATTGAATGAATGAATGAATGAATGAATGAATTAATTAATTAATTAATTAATTAATTAATTATGAAAACATAGGGGGTGAACCATAAACATCCGGCCCTTGCACTGCGACCTTCAATGATCTGTGCTTTAGACCGAAAAGATACACCGTTCTATCTCTACCGGACACATCTGAGTAAAACTCCGACACAAGCATTAAAATGACACATAAATGAACAAAGAAAGCGCACGCATATATGAGTTACGCCACTGGGCATAACTCATTCACGAGCCAGTGCTTATTGAACACAAACATTTATAGAGAACTCTGCAAATCATGTACAGTGTTATTCGTAAGTCCGTGAAACATTTTAAAAATTCACAACAAATAAACAATTCGTAGAATCATGGTAATTCTTACGCCGATAGAGAATGAATCTTTTCAAGTCTTTTTGAAAACCGCCATTGCCTGCTAAACTCAGGGATCTTCGCAACCGTATCACCGCTGCTGTGGCTCTGGTCAACCGTGATATGCTGACACGGGTGTGGGACGAAATGGATTATCGCATAGATGTCTGCCGTGTCAGCAAAGGTGGCCACATTGAGCATATGTGAACTATGTAAAACAAACTTAGCGAGTTTAACTTTATTTTAGTATAATAAAATTTGGTATCCGTTGCGTAGTTTATTTATTGTAAATTTTCAAAATGTTTCACAGACTTATGAATAACCCTGTATAATAAATTTGAAAAAAAAAAAAAAACTTTACATATTATTGGACACTGCATATTTCTGAGCTTGCTTTCTGAATTCAAATATCCACCAGTTAAGGAGGTGTTAACTGGTAAGCAATATTTTAATTTTATTAATAAATAATTAAGATGATTAAATTATTCTACAAGTATAGTAAAAGTTAACTCAAATCATATGTAATTAAGAGCTCACCGTGAAGGCCAGTGGTCTGGGACGAAGATATTCCACCAGGAGGGCCTTTTATGTCTATCTGACAGTTTTTCACCGGAACCCCCGTGACCTGGACTTCCTCCCATGACTCCTTTACGCCTCTTCCTCTCCATCTTGATATGCCAAGATTTTCGACGACCACGTTTGTCCACCGCACTTGTAGGGCACTGTTCCATGATAATGGATTCCTCCAAGTTTACAAGACCAGGGATGGAGGAAGTACTCCACTGTTTCTGTGAACCGGAATTCGTTGATGTAGGATTGTTGTTTTCAAGGACAGTAGTTTGTCTCTCCTTCATTTTATCACGCTCATCGTCAGATGCATGCACGTACCATTCTGTTTCCATGGTAACAGCCATAAAATTCACCGATTCTACATCGAACCACACAGCACTTCACAACACATACACCACTGTCCCAAATATACACTGAAAGATCGAAACAGGGCCGAACCGGAGGTGCAAGCTGGTTATAACACAGTGAGGAGCTTGGACATCATTCAGATGGAAACACTCGCTTATGTTTATTCGTCTCTGGTTTGGTATTTACGTTGATGATGGAACGCGTAGCCTTCATGAACGAGTTTGGGGAATTACTGCATTCAGTAACAAAGAGAAGTGGCCTGCCTGACCTGGGATTTCAGACATGACAGTTAACAATCTATTGATGCACATGAACACAATACAAGAAGGACAAGGCATAAAGGTTTAAAGCGTCTAACAGTCATCAATCATCATTTTACCTTCAAGATCCAATTTCTAGTCAAAAGGGCTTCTTCGGAAACTTTTATTTCGGTGAGGTATATGGAAACAATTATGTAATTTTCGATTTGACGTGGTTCTCTGCACTGACTGAGCTCAGAAAACGAGCATCTATAACGGGAATGTGGGTCAGTGTTACGCTGCCTACTTGCTGACACGAGACGCGAGGCACGTACAGCGGCGAAGCAGAATTAAGCTACTTTCATATAAAACGAATCACTCCACTGTGCTGTCCCTCAAACGAAACGGGTGTTTTAAGCGCAACTGAACGGTGAGAAACACGTGAATTCTTGACAGAAAAAGCAGAATTTTGAGGTACAGAAAGTAACACCCTTCTCCTACTCTCAATCCAACATTGCCTTTTTACGAACTATAACCTTGGGCCATTTCCTAGCTGTATAGCCGTACATATGAAGCGAAGGAATTAAAAATTTAACTTCAATTAATTTATGTTCTCACACTCGAGGCATGAATGTCTGTGCGTGTTTATTCTTTGAGTAGGTAGAGGCCTTGCGACGGGCTGAGGAGTCCTACCGTCTGTGTTTAAGAGATTACGTAACTGAATAAGAGGCCAGGACCCAACAAAGGGCTGTAGAGTCATTGATGAATGAAAATAATTCATGTTGACAGGGTTCATTTTCGTTCAAAATTATTTAATGGTTTATGAATCACAGAGGAGCCGGGATAGCGTAGTGGGTATAGTGACTGCTTATGGGCTGGACGACGGGGTAATCTGAGTTCGAGGCCAGGTAGAGTCAAGAATTTTCTCTTCTCTACGTCGTCCAGACCGGTTATGGGGTCCATCCAACCTCCTATCCAATGGGTACCGGTGGCTCTTTCCCCGGGGGTAAAACGGCTTGAGCGTGAAGCTTACCACTCACCTTCACCTAGTGCCGAGGTTAAGAAAATGTGGTTCTACACATCCACTCCCCCATACGTCTTCATGGTGTAGTACTTAATTAGTTAAGCACAGGGACAACTTTACCTTTATGAATCACAGAACCTTGCTTTAGAGGACATTTTATTAGGGTATAAAGATTAGGAACTGGTGGGATTTCAAACTGGATGTTATCCTGAGCCTGCCGAATCCAAACCCCATAATCACAACCTATTTCTTTAAAAAATCTTTAAGAAGTCTTCGCTTTTGCTTTATATAAGATCGAAGTTAAATCGTGTCTACACGACTCCGCTATTTTGGTTTTCAATACGCGGTCAAGTGTACATGGGAGGACTCGCATTTTGGCTTCGACACTCTGCATAGCAACTTACTCCTTCCGTTCTACGTTTCTGAGACGGATTAATTATTCCCTCAGTGCATACATTTTAAATACAAAATTGTTTACAGTCTAGCACGTAAAAAAATCGGTGTGATCCCTGAGACTTGTAACAGGAAACTTGATGGTTCCTCAAGCCACAGTTCTGAAACATTATTATGGTGAGTAAATAACAAATCGTTCTATCGTGGCAACTTCTGTGATATGACGCTGTGTAGTCATTTGAAAATCAAGAGATGATTCGGAGGAATATGTCGTCCCCCATCTTTGTGGTCAAAGAACACGCTAAGAAAGCTGCCAGCATGAAGCATGGCTTCTTGCTTGGTTTATTCTTTTGCCCTGAAGATAGAAGCGACATATTCCTCCGAAATATCGCATCAATTACAACAGACTGTAAGGCGTTATATCCCAGAAGATAGAAGTCTTCATAACAGTTGCTGTGAGAACTTCAAATCCTACAACAGTTCTACAATTATAACATTACGGAATGTCCGAATATGAAGTTAGAAGTGAAATATTACTATATTAATATTATTAATGAATAGAATAAAACAGAATAGTATTCAGTTAAAAGAAAACACAACAGAAAGTTGAAAATGACTTGAAGGTATTTACTTAAGCAAATATTCAATAAACAGAGAGCTTTGGATTTTGACTGACATACACTACAACTAATATTTGTTATTCTAACCAAACCCTGTACCTGACTCCAGCAGGTACAAAACGTTCTGTATGATGTAAAGTCTCTTTGGACAAGTTTAAGGACATGTATGAGTACACTGATATATTACAATGTGATAATTATACGTTATCACGAACCTGCAGAAATGTGTTTTCCAATATAATAACATTAACGTTAAATATGATGTTCAAACAATTCTGGTCTCCAACTTCACTTTCTTCTTAACTGTACAGTTCTTGAGAGGCTCTCATTTCGTTTTCACTCTCCCCCTGTATGTATACATTACGTGATACGTTCTGATCGAATTTTCTGCAATAAATTATTCACTGCAGAGCTATTTTAACATACCTATACCCTAAAAATGACCGCCTCTGTGGTCTAGTGGTCAGAGTTCATGCCTACAGATCCAGAGGTCCCGGGTTCGATTCCCGGCGCTACCAGATTTTCCGAGTAGTAGTTGGCCTGGAACGGAGTCCATTCAGCCACGTGAGGATAATTGAGGAGCTATTTTAAGGAAATAGCGGCTCCGACCTAGAAAACCGAGATTAACAGCCGTGGGAATCCGTTGCGCTGACCACGCGACACCCTCTATCCACTAAAGTTGGCACTAACTTCGTCGACAAGCGGCGGTCGCTCGGTCGATATAGTTCGTTTGCGGACTAAAAGCCACGGAGTTAGTTACACCCTAAAAATCGGATCACCATACGTAACGCTCCAGAACTTAAACGATCAAAAGACTTACAGAAGAACATTTGAATCCACCACCTGGCCTATGTGTATCGAATCCATAGCATGTACTGTCCAGGTCTGCAGTTATTATGATGCAAAATCATAAACTTTCTTGTACGACCGAAACGCGTAGCAGGAATAAAAAGTATATATACATATCATAAATTTTCTCGCTCATTTTTACTCTTCAACGTCCGATATTTACGGCCAGGTTATGTTAAGGAACAGAGGGCTGCTACAACGCTGACCGCCAACTCCACGAGGCAGAGTTCTCGTTCAGAAATTAAATATCGTTTGTGAAACCTGAAGTAGCATTTCCCGTGTTCACAAGAGCCCACCATTGGACCGTATCCTGAGCCACATTAATCCATACCACATATTCGCACCTATTTCTTGAAGATCCGTTTTCATATTACCATCCCATTTATGCCTAGGTCTTCTTCCAGGTTTCCAAGGCAAATTTGTGTGTGCACTTCTCCCATGTTCTCTACTAAGGGGATGGTCTCATGTTAATATACGCGATTACAAAAGATGAACAGTAAGAATGCAATGTCATTTCCAGTATGGGATACAAGTCCTTTACTTGCCATACGGAATTACTGCGTTGTTTTCATGTGCCTTTTCAGAAGCACACGGTTTTCATGCTTCCAGTGCTATCACTCTTCTCTATTGAAGATTTATATCTTCTGGGATATAATGTTGTACAGCCCGTCCTAAGTCAACCGACGTTTCGGAGGAATATGCCGACTCTATCTTCAAGGTATAAAAATCCTCCGAAACGTCGGTTGGCATTCAACGGGCTTATTTGCTTACTTACTCATGGAGCTGAGCCCTTCTGGAGGAGCCGCCAATTCTGCAGCTACTCAAGAATTTCCCAGAATTTTATGGAACTCGAAGGTTCATTACCGTATTCACCAGAGCCCTCCACTGGTCCCTAACCTGAGCCAGATGTATCCAATCCATACCATCCCATCCTATCTCTCTAAGATCCATTCTAATATCGTCCACCCACCTACGCCTTGGTCTTCCCTGGGGCTTACACGGCGTTATATACTTCATAACCACCGCTGTGAGAACCTCAGTTCCTGCACTCTTCATTGCTATTTCAAAGCAGTAAAATATGGGTTGTTTGCCTAACTATAACCTATGCAGAACGTGTAAGGAACAGCGGCGAGAAACCAATACAATCAAAGTACTGTAGCGGTGTACACAAACACGGTGGTCGTTCCATAAGTTACACGTAGTAGAGTCATTAAGTTCGTGGAATGTGGTTTTATCGCATCATATTACAAGATATTCACATACACTTACACAGATCCACATCGGCCCTCAAAATAGTTACCATTGGCCGCTAAGCAAGTCTGCCAACGTTGACATAGCTGCCGAAAACATTGCTGAAACATACTGGCAGGAAATTCTCATACGGCGTCTCTTGTGGCAATGACCACCTCCTCGGACGACTTAAATCTACGACCACGTAGCTTTACTTTAAAGCGGTGAAAGAGAAAGAAAAGCGCATGGTGCGAGATCAGGTGAGTACGGAGGGTGTGGCAAAACGGTGACCTGTTGCCTTGTCAGTTCCCCTTGGACAAGAATAGAGCGATATGCAGGGGCGTTGTCGTTTAGCAACAGCCAATTCTTCCTACGCCAAATGTTTCGCTAGGGGATTTGCCTAGTTTTTGGCAGAACTTGATGCTTGCCCGTTGTTCAAACTGCCACATTTTCGATTTCCGCCATTTGCATTTAACTGCAATTCACAATAGAGGTCGTAGTTCTACTTACACTGTTTGCACACAACTGCCTCTTGCTGTGATGAGAGATGAACCGAAAGGGCATTATATCGTGCCTCAACCTATCCGCTGTAGTGCACTGCAACGGCGCTTTGCGGCCATTCCACGAACTTATTGACTGTGGTAATATATGTCTATGAAAAGAGACAAGTTGTGAGTGTGTGTTCATCAGCTGCTTGTCATGCATGACATGTCTCGTAGGAGCGGCCGCACAGTTCTAGTTTGGTGACTAAATTGTGCTCATGCCTATTACACATTCAGATCTTTTATCGTCAAGAATCCTTTCCTTGTAACAATTCACTTTGGACCAGGTACGAAGAGTAGTCTGGATGCTTCGACACCAGACTGCCACAGTGACGTATAACGGTGTGAACTTTTCGTCTCTTGGAATGCCAGCGTTGTAAAGGAAAAGAAATGTTCATATGAACTCGTGCATTCTTGTTTGATATATAGTGTCAAAGGCAGAGGTAAAGTTGTCTCTGTCACTCGCTCCTACGACCGTAAGACGTTTGTGGCGTTCGGATCCCAGAATCGACCGCCTTGTTTCACCAGCTGCCACTCATCTGGGTAAGACACTGTTCGCAGTCTGCTGACAAGCTCGAAATTTGCACAATGATGGGACTTCACTTTCGAATTAGTTGAACGTGAGGTCTGACAAACAGTACTTAATTTTGTCATGCAAAAGGTTTTCTGCACTGCAAGAACAAGTTTCGCCGGTCACGGCAGGGCAGCGGTCTAAGGCATGCACTGTCTTCGCTCGCTCGGAAGCCGGGATTGTGAGTTCCAATCCCACATAAGGCATACATGTTTGGTGTGTGTATGTGTTTATTCCGTGTTTAGGTAGAGGCCATGCGACGGGCTGATCACCAATCTAAGGAGTCCTACCGTCTGTAAAATGATCAAGAAACTGATAAATCAGCCCTATGCTTCAAACTGGGAGCAAGAGGAGAGAGAGAGAGAAGAAGACACGCGAATATCACAATTTCCATTTCTACCTCAATTCTGTTTTGAACTGATTAATTTATAAACCGACATCCTTCGGCATCACAATTTTGTTGAGACTTCAACCATGAAAGGAAAGCGACCACTTACAAAACTTAGATGCAGATGGAAAAATAATCTTAAGATGGTCATTATGCAAACAGCATGTGAGGATGTGAAATGGAATCGTCGTTCAGGACAGGGTCTAGCGGCGGATTCTCGCTAACACAGTACCGAACCGCAAGTTTCATTAAAAAATTTTCACTACCTAAGCGCTTATTTTTTTTTCCATGGCACTACAGCCCCAGTGGGCCTAGGCCTACCTCCATGAACTTCTCCGTTCGCTTCGGTTTTTCTAGATCTTACACATTCGGTAGGACTCCTTGGGCGAGTGATCAGCTCGTCGCAAGGCCTCTACCTGTAGACAAACACAGAATAACGCACACAAACATCCATGCCCTGAGTGGGATTCGAACCCACGATCCCGGCTTCAGAGCGAGCGAAGACAGTGCATGCCTTAGACCATTCGGCTACCGTGACCGGCCTAAACGCTTATTAGCTCTTCAAAAAGGACTCTGAACAACGGAGGACACACAAATCTCAAGCAACAGTCTACCTCCAGCTCTGACCACTGCTGTCTTTGCTAATATTCCTCTGTTGTGGTGCAACCCAACTGCAACTACATGTCACATGTATTAGTTTAGAGCGTATACAATTTTTTGACAACCTATGTCGAAATATTCCCTCCCCGAATAATTAGAAATAACCCGTTTATTTTTAAAGCTTCATTTTCTTTACGAGTTTTCGAAAGTGGGGTGAACATAAACCTGGAAATATAATTAGATGTTTTAGGAACTATGTTTTTAATATTACAAATTTATCAACTGAAGCATAATTATTATTTAGACAAATTTAAGCATTTCTGCTAATCTTTCAAGACCTTAAGATTTACACGGCGTATCTTGTGAACTCAAACGTTATTATGATTGTTTTTTAATACAGTATGCGCCAAAATTACAGTACTGAAACTCACTCATCTCTAACGCGCAAATGCGTTTGTCAACGGTGCATAGCTTCAGCTGCACGTGTTCCCAGTAGTGAAAAGGAAGTTGTGTTATGCAGTTGTTGGAAATGGGTCTCTCGACGGAGGAAAAAGTATTCATAGTTGAGTATTATTTGCGCTCATACGGAAGTGGTCGCCAGACAACTCGCTTCCTTGGTTTTGAGCGGTCAGATGTTATTGTCCAGAAACCGCTACATAGCACACGTGTGACGCTATGGTGTGCCGTCTCAGCACACGGTACATTAGGCCCCTATTTCATTGAGGATGAGGAAGGCAATGCTCTTACCGTCACCCAAGAACGCTACAGGGACATGGCGATCGGACCATTTCTTCAGGATTTGAGAAGGTTCTGTCGTGCAAGGGGCCTTCACATGAATAGGCAGTGGTATCAACAGGACGTCTTTTCATTTCAGTACTGAATATTTTGGCGCATACTGTATTTGGGTAAAGCACTTTGATTCCCACATTTCACTAGAACAGTTTCTTATGAACGTATTTCTCCGTAACCTCTTTGTTAATGGTACCATTTTAACAAGTTCCTTATATCCTGTGGTCCATGCAAGTAAAATTAAACATTTTTTGTCATATTAGACTATTCTCTTTGACTTACAATTTAGAAAGTATAATAAGATCGCACGTATTTTTTAGCATCCTGTGTCCAATAAGGAAATTCAGCACTTTACTTTCTCCGTAACATGTTGCTAAAAAAACTTTTACCCTTTACCAATTTTATCTCTCCGACATGCCGTTTAGCGGTTCTGAAATACAGAAAAATAGCTACAAAATTTTCACGGGATTCCCACATCAGAAACTTTCTTCTGAGTTCTTATTTTCCTATGGAGTATCTAACTGAACTGTGGACTGTGTTCTAAAATTTGATTCCATCTGAAAACGCCACAGAAAGGCGTGAGACATGGACGTAAGCTTGTGAATTATTATTGTATACAGATACAATCATGAGAAAGTGGTACACTTCATTACATGATGCTATAGTATCTTGTTCGGGGAACTTATCCCCAGCCAAGACGGGATTCAGTTGAATGAACCTCGAATTTGACGAGAAACTCAAAATTAAGAATTGTCACCAACTCTTAACACATCGGTAGACTCCTATTACTAACACATTACACTGTGCATACATCCTAACAAAGCCAAAAGGCCGAGTTTTCAGAACAAAGGAAACCGACTCTAAATTTTGTAACATCTCCTCTTTTCACGAACTGTTTGAATTTCTCTTACTTTCCCAACCATATCTTCATTAAGTCTTTGTATAACGCGTTTCAATTGAAACGACGTTTCGACAGGTAAAGCTTGTGTTTGGAATGTTTATTACACATTTATACAAATTTCCATTCGTTGTATGTGAACATGGACCGTGATTTTCGCATCACTGTTAAAAGTACATCCAATTTTTATTCATTCATCAACGGCTCTACAGCCCTTTGATGGGCCTTGGCCTCTTCTTCAGTTTCGTAGGACTCCTTGCTACCTACACGCATAGAACAACACAAACACAGATTAAACTCAAAGACATCCATGCACTGAGTGCGATTCGAACCTAAGATCCAAGCGTTCGAGCGAGCGAAGACATTTCATGCCTTAAACCGCCCGGCCACTGGGATCGGCACACCAATTTTAATTGAGGAAAAGAGTATAACAACAGCGCAATAAACTTGTTGAAAATTTTCATAATCCTAACAATCCATAAAGTACTCATCATGAACATTCGTGTCATTAATCTGAATCACTACATCTTTAAACAGGTTTTGATTCATAAATCGTTAGTCTCACCTCATGTGACCTTTCGAATCCAGAAGCGAGACGGGAGATTAGTGCAACAAGAGATCGTTTGACGTTGGAATTCCGAACTCTGAATAATTTCATACTGTGAGACTCTGGAGCGATCGTAAATCAGCAATGTATTAGTCCCCGTTCCCTGATTAGTGTTCTTAGGTTGCGATTTTGTTTATAAATAAGTTTATTTTTAGGTTCCCTCGGAGCAAAACACGACAGAGTCTTCTAGTGAAGTCTGTAACAAAAATTACGAGCTTATTAAGAAAGTAATGTTTAGAGGCAAAACAAAGAAGACAAGCTCTGTGGTCTGTAGTCCGCAAGCGAACTATACTGACCGAGCGACCGCCGCTTGTCGGCGAAGATAGTGCCAACTTTTGCGGATAGATGGTGTCAGGCGGTCAGCGCAACGGATCCCCACGGCCGTTAATCTCGGTTTTCTAAGAGGTAACAAAGAAAAACAGAAGTGTAGTTTGAGGCAGCGTGCTCCTGGCAATATTACAGATCTCTTTACATGAACATGAGAATACGAATACTACTCGAGAAACACCTGAAATCTGAGAAGTTTTCATTCTGGTTATACTTGGAAATAGAAACGGTTTGTTGAGCTCATGTTGGGAAGTTCTCATACAGGTGTAAGCTTGACACTGTTACACGATAAGAATGCCTTTACACGAACAGAAGGTTATGCCGTTAACCGACTTTCCTATATACACATTTTCAAAACTGTTATGTAACTGAATTTCTGGCTTAGCATCTCCACTAGCTTCTGTATTTCTTGCTCGTATATCGGAATGAAACAATGCTCTAATTTTACAAATACGTACTTGTAAGTTTCACCTTTTTTAAAATACTTTATTTTGTAAGTCATGCCACAACAAGGAGTTCCCTGAATAGGTTCCTTTAGAGATAACGCCCTTGACTTGCATTCGGGATATACACGGTTCGAATCTCGACATGGAAACCGTTCTCCTCACCGTTTCGAGGTTTTCCTCAGTCACCCCAGACCAATGCCATAAGAATGCCTCGATTACACCACGACCGCTTCCTTTGATGTTCTTTCCAATTCATCTTCCTATCCGACGCTATATAGTACTGGTACTGACAGCGTCGTTAAACAACCGGCAAAAAGAAACAAAGAACTGGGAGCACAACTCATAAAACCTACTTCGCTATGCATACACTTTTAGTCCTGGAGATATAATACCTTTTTATATAAGAACGAACTACTTAAGTGCAGATTCTGTATATATTACATTTGTTGCATACAACTTTAAGGTTTCGCATCGCCGCCATATTTGTAATCAATAACTTAATGACAATATATCGCATATAATGTGCAGTAATGTTTATGATCTAATTTCGTACCACATTTCACATGCTTCCAGTGCTTCATTAGAGATCGCCAACCAACCAGAAGTTAAAGAAAGTGTTCGCATTACAGCCATATTATTTTACATCCTACAAATAAACTACCACAGAAAACTATGCATTTTTCTTCTAGATCTGACACCACACTTCATTTCAGGATCTCAAAGTGACACTGATGCTATCGTTTCACAAGTTCACCCTATACCCTGATGATATTTTTGACTGTGCGAAAGTAAACCGTACGCCGTTGGTGTGGTCTTGAATGGCATGCTCTTCATGCTGTTTCGTAGAAATTGGTAAAAAACAAAAACTCCGTGGCCTGTAGTCCTCAAGCGAACTATACCGATCAAGCGACCACCGCTTGTCGGCGAAGTTAGTGCCAACTTTTGCAAATAGTGGGTGTCACGTGGTCAGCGCAACGGATCCCCGCGGCCGTTAATCTGTTCTCTAGACCGGAGGCGTTATTTCCTTGAAACAGCTGCTCAGTTATTCTCACAAGGCTGAGTAGAACCCGCTTCTGACACACTACTTCTCAGAAAATTTGGTAGCGCCGGGAATCGAAACCGGACCCCTGGATCTGTAGGCAGAAATTCTGACCACTGTACCATAGAGGCGGTCCAACTGGCTCAAAAAACCACACATGCAGAGCGCGTGGTGATCTAATAAGTATGATTTCTACTTTAAAAAGAAAGCGGGGTACTCAATAAAACGAGGAAGAGCACTCCGTTGTAAAGTCTGTGGGAATTTGGGTTAGAGTATTAGAGTGCATGCAATCAGGATGTGGCACTGTTGTAGTTCAGACTCACGAGTTTTCTACTTTCGGATATTACTGGGTGCAGAAGACAACGCACTTTAAAAAAAAAACATACAATGCATGTAGTGATGAAACACAATGCAATAAGAGGAAACAACACAGTCCTTATTCCGCAAGGGAAAGCTGACCTCATTAAATCTACTAACATAGGAACCCATCTTCCTGCAAGCTTATTGGGTTACGAAACATTGTTCTTTTATTACCAGCTTCTAAATGCCACTGCGCAAGATGGTATTCGGATGGAATTCATTTACAAAAGCTGTTCCTTGGTATAACAACATTCTTAATGTCTTCTCACGGGCGGAATTTTAAACTCTTAACCTCATACCGTACCAACCACCGCAAAAGAAAGTGTCCACATACCACATTTTAGTTGCACAATGTCTTGGGAAAAGGCCACTTAGCAGACTTAAGCGTATATAAGAGGTCAACAACAAAACTGATCTCAAAGAAATAGGGTGGAAAGGTGTGAAACTGACTAAACTGGCTCGGGATATGGTTCAGTGGCGGACTCGTGTGAAGCCTTTGGGTTACACAAAAGGCGGACATTTCTTGACCAGTCCATATCAAAGCCTCTCTTCAGCGGACTTCGTCGTCCTGACATCAGAAAATAAGAGAAACAACAGGGGCTTACTTCTGATTTTGACATGGGAACGTAGGGAACGCGAAGCGTGTCGAGTCTACACCCTAGCAATGCAGTTCAGTGCTCAAGACAGGCGACACATGACTTCTGAACCTCAGAGAAAATGTGGTGTCTTCAATACGAATCTTACTAACTTTCTTACTGTTGAAGAATGCAGTCTTCTGGGATTTGGCACCGTGTATATGTGGTGTTATCCGACGTTTCGGAGGAACGTATCGCCTCCATCTTCAGGGTAGAAGGAAGAATATAAGAAATCCGCAAGCGAAGACACTGTGAGAACCGGTAAAAGCAGACTGGTTAATTGTTAATTTCACAATTCTCTCTTTTTGACCTGTAGAAGTCTCCAAACACAGTACTTTCAGAGCTTTTGTAAACCACTACATTCATCATCTTCGTGCTAGATACCCAGTCTATCTTATACAGACATTAAAATATAAACAAAAGCTCCGGAGTACATGACAAGTTAGCGAAACTTTTACGTGTAGCTTGTCAGATATTGTGGGCAAGCAAATGAAATACAATTCCGAATTTCACACACAAATAAACTCCGTGGTCTGTAGTCCGCAAGCGAACTATTCCGACCGAACGACCGCAGCTTGTCGGCGAAGTTAGTGCCAACTTTAGAGGGTACAGGGTTTCACGTGGTCAGCACAACGGATCCCCACGGTCGCTAATCTCGGTTTTCTAGACCGGAGCCGCTATTTCCTTGAAAGAGCTCCTCAGTTATCCTCACGAGGCTAAGTGGACCCCGTTCCAGACCCACTACTTCTCAGAAAATCTGGTAGCTCCGGGAATCGAACCCGGGACCTCTGGATCTGTATCCAGGAACTCTTGACCACAAGACCAGAGCTAAGACTTGGACATAGGAGCTACCAGTAGCAGATACAGCAGTTCTGCAGACCCATCGCTCACTTTATGCGCACATCACATGGATTGTGCTATGCAAGAACGAGTTCCAGATCATTAATTCGATTCCACTCACTCAGCCAAAGTTCAGGGCTTGGAAACCTCATCGTGCTCTCTTTTTATATCGTACTAAAACAAGAAATCCCAGCTACAAAGAACCAGTCGCGCCACTATCCGTGAGTATCGGCATCCCCTTTGTCTCAGAATTAAGGTCTTCATCGTTGTGTACAAAAAGGTGGAAAAGAATTAGCTTACATTCGTACAATGACTCAGCAAACCAATAATATACGTGAATATCATCTGTATGAGAGTCTGGAAAATGTTTCAATATTTATTAGACATACTGTGCAATATAACAAGTTTCGAAATTTTTCCGAATAAATCTAAAAAAAAAAAAAATGAAGTCCCTGAATATATAGACCCAACATTCCTGACGTCAGCACTAGATAGAAGTGAGTTTTTAGCTTCACGCCCCTGCCGCTTTACCTCCGAGGAAGGAGCCCACGGTACCCATTGGACAGGAAGTTGGGTGAACCACAGAGCTGGTCTGCACGACGTGGAGAAGAGAAAATTCTTGACCGAACCGGGACTCGAACTCCGACCTCTCGGTCGCTAGTCGCTATATCGACTCCGCTATGGAGTGACAGGAGGTAAGAGAAAACCGGATAATGAAGAGCGTCATAACTTCACGTAGTATAATTAGAATGATTACGTGGAGGAGGATGAGATGGGCAGGACATGTAGCACACAAGGGGGAATGCATATACGATTTAGGTGGGAAAGCCAGAAGGAAAGAGACCACTAGAAAGACCTAGACATAGGTGGGAGGATAATAATCGCATCAAGATGGAACTCAAAAGAGATAGGGACCAGTGGAGTGCTGTTGTGAACACTTTAATGAACCTGCCAGTTCCATAAAATGTTGGGAAACTCTTAAATAGCTGCGCAACTGGCGTCTTCTCAAGAAGAGCTCCGTCCCATGGAGTTAGTCAGCCATCCAGATGTGTTAGCCGAGTAGATCCGTGTAACCAGACAGAAGTTTGACTGAAATACTGCAGTACGGCGAAGACCAGCAGCTGCAGCTATCTCCATTGAGTACAGTCCACATGGCCAGAAGCTGATAGCCGTACTTCTTTTGGCTTATTTTGGACTTNATTTCACCCATCGTCTGGTATGTAAAAGACAAAAGACCACGACGTTTCGGAGACTGGATCCGTCTCCGTCTTCAGGTGGATAGGGAAGGATAAACCTACTCAGTTGGGCCCCTTAGAAAGAGCTAGTCTCAATCATCCACCTGAAGACGGAGACAGATACAGTCTCCGAAACGTCGTGGTTTTTTTGTCGTTTATATACCAGGCGATGGATGAAGTCCAAAATAAGCCAAAAGAAGTACAGTATACACCGTCGTCAGAATCCTTTCAAGTCTAAGCTGATAGCCACTCGGTCTAGAAATTGGCTGCATTTTAGGGGACTCCAAAAATTCTTTATCGTGAATACAAGAGACAGTACATGAACCCTATTCTAAATCAATTGGATCCCGTCCTCACACTCGTACCCTGATTCTTTAACTGAATAAATTGTCTTCATTGGTTATATCCTGCTGTGTTTCAGATATATATATATATAAGAATTATGTCATTGTTAACACAACAAATACAATTTTTATTTTCGAACTTTATACTGCTAAATGTTTCGGTCGCATAAGACCAACATCAGGCAGTTATACACAGGATACGTATAGTCATTGAAGTACCGATATGAACCTTTATCGGTGCAACCTTTATATTTATCTTTTACCTTATTTACGTATTTGCTACTCTAATTATAACATCAACTTGGGGCAAAGATTTATGTCAGTATATAATACGACGCGTTGCATCGATAGGGATCCATATCGGTACTTCGATAACTACACGTATTCCTGTGTACAACTGCCTGATGATGATCTTATGAGACCGAAACATGTAGCAGTATAAAGACTGAAAATAAAAATTGTATTTGTTGTGTTGACAGTGACATAATTCTCATATATATATATATATATACCGTATTTACGCATGTAGGGGCCGCACATTTTTTGCCAAAAATTCAAGAGGAAAACTGGGGTGCGGCTTATATTCGAAATATTCGAAATCACACTTCATTTAAAAAAAAATTATATTCATAATTAGTAATACAGGGTGTTCTACTCCTGAAATAATATTCCAAGAAAATTATTTTTTTCTATAATTTCTGTCTGAAAATTGTGTTGCGGCCTATACATGCATACATACGGTATATATATATATATCTGAATAAATGTAACTAACAAAAAATGTTTTATACTAGCACTGTAGTTTATATGTAGCCCGTCACCATTTGTATGCTTCCCAAAGAATCGCCTGGTGACGGCACATCTGGACCGAAACATGTTGTCAAATGACAAATAGAAAAAGCTGTCTGTGTGACGGCAACTCCTCCATTTTTATAGAAAGATATTCGCCAAAAATTAAGAATTTCTTCCGGTTTTGACAAGATAAGAAATGGGTCATTTAGCATGGCGTGTGAAATTCTGTAATGTTACAAAATAAACACGGTTTATAAATTACTTTGAAGAGATCCAAGTTGTAGACAGCGCGAACCCATAAGCATATACCAGGAAAGATCTGCACAAGTCCAGTCATTAAATGACGTAACGCTTAATTCAGAAACGTTGTAACCTCGATCTTTACGACAAAAACAGGCTGCTTGGGCAACGTCACCGATACGGAGGCGGCAGCCACGAGGGATGCACAATCAGCACCAAAAATTATCATGGCTGCCACGACCATTCAAACCTCAAGGCTTACGAAAACTGTGTTCTAATGGGCGACGGGCTGGAAGGCCGGGGTTCGATTCCCGGCAGGTTCAAGAGATTTTTCTCTATTCCACACGGTCCAGACCGGCTCTAGGGCCCATCCAGCCTCCTACACAATGGGTACCGAGGGCTGCTTCCCTGGGGGTAAAGCAGCAGGAGAGTGGAGCTGACCACTCACTTCCATCCAGAGTCTGAGGCTAAACGGTGGAGAGATACCTCCACTCCTCCATACGTTTTAATGAGGTGGTAATTCATTAATTAAACACAGGGACAACTTTACCTTTTATGAGTGTGTCCATAAATCCGAATAAAACTTACTTCTGTTTCAAGGTCGTGCCATAGCTCAGGCGGATAGTCGCCGGTTTCCCACCGCGGCGGTCCAGGTTAGAGCCCCGGTCAGGACATGCGGGTTTTGTGGTGGACGAAGTTGGGCTTAAGCCGGTTCTCTCCGAATACTTTGGTTTAGCCTGCCAATTCTCATTCCACCGACTACTCCACACTCATCATCTATCATCCGAGGCTGGTACAAATGGTCAGTTAGTGGCCGACGTACCAAGTGGACTCAGTCTCTCCCCACCGCAAGAAACTTAAAAACTACCACGGTTTTAAATCTTCAACCTAAGATTGCGACTAGAATTGAAAAGGTTCTCAGCACCTTAATGAAAAACGTGATTATGTCCTTCCCAGGTTTGGCTTCACTGCATTTTCGACTGCTTTAAGACATGGGAATAAAGAATTTAATTGCGTAACTCAACATTAATAATACTGTCGTCAATGCAGATAACATTCTTAACAACATGCTGTACGCTAGAATCCTCTTCGACCCTGAAGATGAAACGTCAGACTTTTCCTTAACAACACGACGCTACAATCCTCCCTCTCCCTCTCCCACCTCTCTCTTTCTATAGCCCTTTGGACATTGGCCGCCTTTTTAGTTCCTTAACCCCATACACAGTCGGTAGGACTCCTTGAACGGAGGATCAGCTAGTCGCAAGGCCGCTAACTACACACAGAATAAATGCACACAAGACATCCATGCCTCCAGTGGGATTCGAACCCACGACCCCAGTGTTTGAGTGGGCGAAGACGGTTCATGCCTTAGACCGCGCAGCCACTGTGATCGGCCGCTACAACCGTGAACATCGTATTCTTCGCAGTCGCCGCAATGAGACACTCATATTTAAAAAATACATTCAATTTGCCTCATAATAACTCATCTACAAGCCGTTCATCTTCAGGCCATGTTTCTCTACACAATATAAACTCCGTAATATTCATGACGTAGAAAATTTCCCATCAAACATTTAATCTTAGGGGCAGTCTTGGAGGTGCAACTTCTTGTCATGTTTCTAGACTGTTGCTGTGCTACGTTGTCAAGTATTACAGTTGTTTCTTACGGATGCGAACACATCCCCCTTCCACGAAAACCACACAATATTGCATCATTCTGTACACGAATAACCTCATACACAATAGAACCGTTTAACGACATAACAAGACTCTATATACAATTCACACTACAATTCATGAAACAATGGAATATTACCAACATAGAATATGAACTTAAATAGTAGAACAACTGTAAGGAATTTTAATACAATTCAGCATCAATTTAGATCTTAAATAGAATTTAGCAACGTTTTAGAACAATGAACTAAAAGACAATTGAGCGCAGCAACAACTAATGATGACCTTGTAAGGTCGAAATATGTTGTACAAGAAAACAACTACACTACATAACAAGGCAGCACATCACCACTCTACGAAACACAAGAACCTGCATCTCCGACACTGCTCCTGCCAATGCACTTTATCCTCATAATACACGCTGTGTACTTTAACCAAAATAAGCGAAAAGGCACCAAATGTTCGTAGGAATTACAAGAAGTAATACCAACATTTGGAGTGTACTATAGCTAAGAAAAACAGAATGACAGAAACAAGATGGGGTTCATTCTGAGTCTCATTATAGACTTCATAACAACTACATATATATATATATAT
>NW_019721762.1:754771-781918 GCF_002891405.2 Cryptotermes secundus | reverse complement strand
GGCCCGCCGCGCTGGGAAGCCAGCGACTAACCGCTTGAGCTATGGCGCCGTCCGTATATATATATTATTACAATATGTGCTAGAAACTTTCTTTGGGACAATTATATACCAAGTTACATGGTATCCATTCACAATTAATTTAAATATAAACTTTTTTCAAATATTAAACAGACTTTTACTTATCTAAGTCGTCGAAATGTCAAGTCAAGCTCTCTTTTTACTTTGTACATTACAACAGCTGTCGCTCTATTTACAGACCACACTGCAAAATTAAACTTTGATTTACAAGAACAAAAACAAAAAAAACAACAACAACAAAACAAAAAAAAACAACAAAACAACTTGTGCTATGTATACGGGTTCTGAATTTGTCTGTCACCCTGAAATCGTACCACATTGAACGCCATTCTGTTTCATTACAAATAACACCGTAAAAAGGTGTATACAAGGAACTGAATGAACGATGAAAGCTATTACCTGGTGCCTAAAGCTGAAAATATTACCCACAAAACATATAAATAAACTGCTTAGAAGCCATTAATGATAGGGCTTAACTCTGATTTAGGCCTATTTATTAACCAGTTATGCTGGGGCCATACGAGCGCACAAAATGCGTCCGTTGCAACGAACGTACTTTATGACGGACGTTGCTGAGGACATCACACAGTTACAGAATGCGGTGCGTAGTTCTTTGTCTGCAATAGAGCCAGAAGAAAGCGTAGCATTCGCCTCTCTTATTTATTTCTACAACGAACGTCACGACGTTCGTTACAGCGGACGCATTTTGTGCGCTTGTGTGGCCCCAGCCTTACACGGATTGGCACTCATGTAAACTTATGAAAGGCTGTGCAAGATGAAGGTATGCATTTTACTACAGTGAGTAAGCTTATTATGGAACGCATTTTGAAACATCAATGTAAATAGACTAGTAGCTATAATATACTGTGTGTGTCCTGGTGACCGCCTCTCTGATCTAGTGGTAAGAGTTCCTGGCTACAGATCCAGTGGTCCCAGGTTCGATTCCCGGCGGTACCAGATTTTCCGAGAAGTGGTGGCTCTGGAATGAGGTCCACTCGGCCACCACAAATGCCACTTAACCAGGCCCGGGATCGAACCCGGGCCGTCGCGGTGGGAAGCCAGCGACCAACCGCTTGAGCTATGGCGCCGCCAGCAGTCCTAACATTCTCTTCTGCCTAGAATACACCAGATGAATCAAGTCCACATTGTCGCAGGCTATTTATAGGAGATTAATTTTAGTATCATCATCCTAACCAAGTCTATGTCACTCAAGTGGTTCTCTTCATGTATCCCGGATAGAAGTTTGTAAGTACTTCTGATTTCTCCCATGTGTGATCCATTCTCCAATAATCTCGTCCTCTCTGATCACCCTAGTAACGAAAAGTTCTTGTAAGAATTAATCGCTTACTTTCCTTCGATACGACAGAGACCGCGGAGAAAAAAGACGCCTCCAACAATTCTTCGTTGACACGGAAACGCGTTGAATGAGCCGTTGCCTAGCACCAGTAAATTGCTGCTGGTTCTCGCCAGCCCAGTGATTCTTAGCTTCGAGTCCCACGGGACTCATCACTATATTTTACTCTCTGACGGCTCTGGGAGCCTTCAGACCACCGCTTCGGTGGTGCACATACCAAAGCTGGGGATACACAAGCAGACCTACAGACTTTCCTCTGACATGACACGGACCGTATAGAAAACGACGAGTTCACGATTCGTCTAATGTTGCGTGTATTCGCTGCAGCGGGAACGTGTTTGCCGAGCCGTTGCTTAGCAATGATATGGGGATACAGACCCACAGACTGATCGGAGGGATTTTTGAAGAGCGCCGCTGAGATGGGCTCCAGTGCTATGATACACATACCAAGCTTCATAAAGATTGGTTCAGCCATTCAAAAGTTNGGGGGGGGGGGGATACACAGGCAGCAAGGTGATCTCACAAGCCTACTTTTATTTCCTTTTTAAAAAGTAAAGTATGTATGCTAATAGTCGGTGAAGACTACAGTTCATGAAGCTCTGCACTGAGGTTTCTTTTTAAATTATTTTGCTACTTCCCGACTCTTAGGTCCAAATGTACTGCTTAGCTCCATGTTCTTTCTCCCCCGCTGAATTCCCAAGCTGGACGGCTACCGTTTGTTGGCTGTTCGAGAGTGCTTATTCACGATCTTCGTATAGCCACACACGAAAGCCGTTTCCTTCTTCCGAAACTCGAGGACTCACCATGCCGTGCGAACGTGTGCCCACTTCTCTTATGAGGAAATATACTCCTGAAGCTTCCAAACTCGAACCTTACAACATGTATGAAAATTTAAAAGCAACCGTACAATCCACGCAAAAGCTGGGATAGCGCAGTCGGTACAGCGACTGGCTACGGGCTGGACGACCTAGGGGTCGGAATTCGAGTCCCGGTGGGGGCAAGATTTTTCACTTCCCATTTCTTCCAGACCGGCTCTAGAGTCCAACCAGCCTCATATTCAATGGGTACCGGGGGCTCTTTCCCCAGGGGTAAAGCAAGCTGGGACGTGAAGCTGACCACTCACCTTCAACTAGCGCCGAGGTCAAGAAAATGTTGTTCTATACATCCACTCCCCCGTCTGTCTTCACGGCGTAGTGCTTAATTAGTTAAGCAGAGGGACAACTTCACCTTTACAACCCACACATATTTAAATAACGACTGGTTCCAGAACTGCTGATCACAGTGGGCGAGCAGTCTAAGGCATGAACCGTCTTCGCCCGCTCGAACACTGGGATCGTGGGTTCGAATTCCACTCGAGGCATGGATGTCTGTGTTTGTCTTGTTCTGTGTGTAGGTAGCGGCCTTGCGACGGGCTGATCTCCCATCCAAGGAGTCCTACCGACTGCGTATGGATTAAGAAACTGACTTAGCGGCCAAGGTTCAAAAGGGTTGTAGAGCCATAGACAGAGCTGGTTCCAGAACTATCTTAAATACTTCTCGAGGTTTTGTGGTATGAATTTAGGGCAGACATACTCGTACATAAGGCTGCCACCATGAGTATGTACTGTAGGCCTACATAACTACAGTGCCAAGTGGCGATACTATCCCATTCTTCCAACGGTTATCAAGAGATGGTAACACTGATAAATTTGACAAGTCCAAATACAGACTTATAATGACTGAAATGAGATATTTTTGTGTCCTTTCAGCAATCCGTTGTCCTGTCGAAGAATAAGCCAAGCAATAAATCAGATTACTCTTAGATCCTAATGATGGAGGTGACATGTTTCTCCGAAACGTCAGTTGACCTTCAAAGGACTACACGGCGTTATAGCCCAGAAGACAGAACTGTTTATAACCACCGCTGTGAGAACCTCAAATTGATTTGACTTGACTCAAATGCTACAGGATTAAAAATACTTTCACTTTGAGAGATATGATATTCTCATGTCCTTGCATATGAAGACTAACTGTATACTGGGATGCGACGCCGTTTAGCCTAGCAGACGCTTACCAAGGTACCTCCGAAACGGCAGAAAACTTCTACTAGATCACAGGGCATTACAACCCAGGATACACCACTTTTTATTTCTACTTAATTTGCATATATTTAAATACAGACACCTGAGTTCGTTTCGTATGAAAAAGATCAATTTCACAGTGGTATTAGCAAGTAAAACGACATCCTATTAAGGAAAGAGGCTTTCTAATCACGACATCGAACGAAAACTGTTACGTGCAACCGTGACTATCAAACCAACAAACAGACCATTCATTCTACTTGTCTCGCAGCCTTTAGTAACAAAAGAAAACAAGGTTCAGTGTATATGGACTACTTTTGTTCAGGAATGTCTAGAAAAGTGCGTGTCATTAATTCTGCTACGTATAACCATCTGCCGAATATGCTTGTGTTACTGTGCACTGTGGAACAACGGATTCCAAGCTCATACACTAGACTTAAACGGAAAGGAAAAACAGCGGGGACGGAAGTAGTTTCCTCGAAATTCCGTCATGCCTGTGAGATATATCCCCCTGCCCTGAGTACACTAAACTTGAACTCGAAGGAATTCAAAATAAAATACGGCTCCATCATAACAGATAATTAGTTAATTTCACAAAGTCGAGTCCTTATTGAGAAGCCACTAGCTGAGAAACTCTCAACATTTTACGGAACATGAGGGTTCATTACCGTGTTCATAAGGGCCCGCCACTGACCCTCGGCAAGATATATCCACATCCCATTTCTTTAGCACCCATTTTATTATTATCCTCTAGTCTATGCCTAGTGGTCTCTTCCATTCTGGGTTTCCTATCAAAATTTTGCATACATTTCTCTTCCCTCTCATCCGATTGTGTTAATGGCTGAGGGGTTTGAGCCCATGTCTCAGAAATAATATATCTTACATGTATATACAATTTTTGTTCTTAAAAAATAATTCATGAACTCAACATGAATGGTAAATGTAATGAAGACAGTTGCCAAACAAACCTTACGGTAAACGTAATTGATTTAAAAGTCGCTCGCGTATTCGTGTCAGAAATTCACACTGACGGTAAACACCTCAGAAGATACAAGAAACCCCAGAACTTCCACTGAATTCCAGTCAGCCTCCATAGAACACAACAACAACAACAACAAAATCCACACAAAATAACAACACTTTCCAAAATCACTAATGTATTTTTACGAGTCCCAAAGCTTATTTAATAACATAATCCATTTCCAATGCACAAACACATTCCGTATCAAAACAATACCGACAGTACACGCTGACAGCTCGCGGCAGACTGACCAGACCGTTACACGAGTCTCTGCACCATGCAACAACCTACTTGCAGAGCGACACTTCGTTCAGCACAGCCTGTACTAACTACCCAGTCCGTCCAACCAGCCACATACAACACACAGTCTCCTCTCTCTCCTTTCACCCAACATCTCACCGAGTTTCAACTAACAAGATAAACTCAGACCTCATTTCAACGTACAGCTTGGCTCTGTGTATTGCGGAGCGTATTCTTCAAGGGGACACGTCAATGCACTTCGGAGCAACTGAACTACGATATTTAGATCTTTCTGAATTTGGAGGGTATGAAGAGTAACATCTTCTGGGATATAACGCCGTGTAGTCCGTTGAAAGTCAATCGACGTTTAGGAAAAACATATCGCCTACATCTTCAGGGTCGAATATGCCGAGCAGGTGGAAAACGTCCGTTGACTTTAAACAGACTACACGGCGTTATATCCCAGAAGACAACGCTCTCTGCCTTTGGCGATTGACTATTCGACATTTATGCGCTTAGTTATTTCCATCCATTTTTAAGTTCCTGTTATCTCAGCATAACATTATTCACTGAACCCAAGATTAAGCGCGTTTATTCTGACGTGACAAATCCATGAACTCTGGATACAAACAAAACAACTGCTTTCATATCCGGGGCATATAGCTTAAATAGTATCAGGTAACAGATCCCTTATTTACAAGCTGATATTGACTCAGTGGTGAAGAAATCTCTGTCTTTCACGTAATCTGAGGTTTCAATACCGTGTTTACAGAAGCTCGTCATTGGAACCTATCCTGAGCCAGCTAAATTCAGTCGATAGTCACACTTTATTTCTTTATGATACATTTTAATATTATCCCCATATCTTCGAGGACGCTGCCAAGCTGTTCATTCCTTTGGAGTTTATAAACAAAATTGTGTGTGTATTCTCGTCTTTTATGTGGAGGATCAGCCCCTCCAAGTCCAAGCACTTATGGAATCTCCGTAAATTCTTGCAATATGCCACCCAACTAATCAATGTTTCTTTCTGTGATATAGTCAGCACTCAGTATCTTCCAGAACCACGAGTTTAGAATAACACGTTTGGAAACATCTCGTCTGAAAACTCCTGGGCTACACAACGATTTCACACACACGATATACCCCATATTCAGCGTCTGAAAAAGGACTGTCACGTAACATGTGTGAGACTATGGTCAACTGTTGCCAAGGGAACATATTTGTTTGAAAAACAGTTACTCAGCAACGGCTCTGGCATATTTGCTTATTAAGAATCTGCTGCCTAGCAACGGACGTCGTTTAGTGACCGTTACCCAGCAATGGGTCTACACGCTCTAATTATCTTTCTAGGTACTGACGGAACTTCTATACGCAAGTGGCTATTCTGGCAAACAGAATACTCTTACTATATATTTTATGGATCTCATATACTCGTATCATCCTTTCACATTTAATCCTTTCGTCCACTGTCTGTCTTGTAGCTGTTTCTTCTTCTCTGGCCCGGTTGCTATGTGACCATAACCTGGTTTATAGTGCAAATGCATAGAACAGTGACAACGGGAGTGTATATCAACAAGATTCTCACAGACAATACATAGGAAACTTCAGTAAAGTTAATTTTCAGAAGCAGCCAAGCTAAGAATGGGCACTGTCTGTACCAGTGAGGGCGGAATAAGACTGAACATGCGTACTACGGTTTATTCCGCCCCTATTGCAGTGAGAGAGAAAAAAACAATCATGTAGGATGGCTCTGCTTTTTACCTGCTTCATGATGACCTCTTGCTTAGCCTACTCTTCAACCCTGAAGATGGAAGTGACATGTTCCTCCGAAATGTCGGTTGACTTCCACCGAACTACACGGCGTTATACGTCACAAGACAGAAATATTCAGCTGGTCACGTGGCTAGTACTGTTCCTGGTGAATGTGTTAGTGACCTCTGACAAGAATAATAGTTTTAATTTGCAGTGACTAATTGCTCCATTCTGATCACAATGACCGCGCGGTCTAGGGCATGAACGGTCTTCGCTCACTCGGACGCTGGGGTCGTGGGTTCGAATTCCATTCAAGGCATGGATGTCGGTGTGCGCTTATTCTGTGCTTGCGTTCTTTTGTGTGTGTAGGTAGCCGCCTTGCGACTGGCTGATCCCCGTCCAAGGAGTCCTACCGACTGTGTATAACACAAGAAACTGAAAAAGCTGCCAAAACATAGGGCTGTAGAGCCATAGATAGATGCATAATAGTCAGTAAACATATTTAATTTGTAAGTAAGGCAAATGTTTTTAGCTCAGGTCATGCGCATACAGCCAAACACTGTTGCTGTGACGTCACCCATGCTTCTACAGTCCAGTGTACCGACCAGGTGGAAGTAGAGGAAGCAAAATGTAGGTAGGCCCTACATAATTGAATTCCCGTTATGAATTCGTCTTCAGATAAGCCAAAAACTTCCGGTTCCCCGGCGCGCGCATGCGCACACGCACACACACCATTCCCGCTATGTTCATTCGCGCGAGCTGTTCTGAAACTCGTACAATAGAACGGGCAGTTCAGCGCCCGCTGTGACGTCGATGTGACTTGCCATAAGAACTTGCATGTCAGCACTGGCATGCGCTTCTCGCTACTTCTGTGGACTACAACACCGGCCTGCACCCCTTCGAGTGAGGGACTCATGAACGCTCATTAACGGCTCTGGCATCCAGAGTCCTACTTGTTGCCATTATACATGTGCTGGCTTGGAAATCAGTAAAACCTTACAACTTCCAACATACAGCATACAGGTCTAACAAGATAACAGTCAACTCTAAACTTTAAGAATTAAACGTAGCCTTACAGTCGTGCCTACCTATGTTTCACGAATGACAGTAACAACATATTCTGTATGGATTAAACAACTGAACATCACAAGTTAATACGGTCTAATTAACCAAAAGGGGGGACGCGGTAGCATACTTGGTTGAGACACTATGCTACAGGGCGGAAGGTGGCGGGTTCGATTCCCGATGAGGTTATTGGATTTTTATAATCTTTCCAGCCACACTATGGTCCTGGGGTCGACTCAGCCTCTAACAGAAATGAGTACCAGAAATCTTCCTGGGGGGGGGGGGGAAAGGACGGCCGGCGCGTAAGGCTCACAACCTCACAGCCATCTGTGAGCCGACCCTATGGGCCTCCACGGCCTGTTACAGGGATAGCTTTACCTCTTATCTTCAAGTCGGTTAACGGAATTTTGACTGTCGAGATGGTGACTTTGAGAAATCGTTCTCGAATTGTTGTCATTGTGACAACTGTATTAGCAGAGTTTTTGTTTCAACAGATGTCAATAACTATAGGACATCACTGAGAAAAATAAACAAAACTGAAGTTGGAGTGAATATATTGTGACGTATAGAAACACTGCTAGGCAACGACTCGGTAAACACATTCCCACGGGAAAAAACAATTGCAACAATAGAACGTCCACTGCTAGGCAACGGATCAGTAAAACAAAAAACAAACTCCGTGCCGTGGCTTTTAGTCCGCAAGCGAACTATACCGACCGAGCGACCGCCGTTTGTCGGCGAAGTTAGTTCCAAATTTGCGGATAGAGGATGTCGCGTGGTCAGCTCAAAGGACTCCCACGGCAGTTAATCTCGGTTTTCTAGACCGAAGCCGCTACATCTCCATTCAAGTAGCTCCTCAATTATCCTCACGAGGCCGAATAGACCCCGTTCCAGACCCACTACGTCTCAGAAAATCTGGTAGCGCCAGAAATCGAACGCGGGACCTCTGGATCTGTAGCCAGGAACTCTGGCCACCAGACCACAGAGGCGGCCAACGGATCAGTAAACACGCCTAAAACGATAAGGGACAATAGAAGACGATGTTTTCCGTGGGGTCCGCCTTGAGGCGGGGGAACTCACGCAGCTCGAATTAGAATTGAGTAGAGCAATGTAGTTTGGGTAGTTGTCAAGAATTGGGTCGAGTTCTAGAGATGACAGGTGATGGAGAAGAAATGGCAAGAAAGAAATCAGGCGGTGCAAATAAGACTTAATGTGTGATTTAAGTTATAGTGAGACTGTTATAAATCCGTTGCCAGGATGCGACTTGTGAGGACTGAGGAACATATTACGTGTGCAACGGTAAACTGTAAAGTATGTAGATCAGCGATAGCGCTATGATTGTCTGTAGTCCCGAGTTGTATGAAAAAGATGTCAATAAATCCAATCATCAAATCCAAAACCCGTCTAATACGTAAGTCACGCAACAACCCTACCATGTGACAATATGAAAGCCATTTGGCAGTTCGTGTGAACCGCTGATTGTTAGGAAATGACATTTAAATTCAATAGCGTTAGTGACGAATATACCTAGTATTACGAGTACGAGTGCGTTAATGTTATTCAAAATATTTTTCTTTCTCTATAACAAACTGGTGTTCTGGTATCGCTGCAGCAAAGGCCGCGCCATAGCTCAAGCGGTTAGTCGCTGGCTTCCCACCGCGGCGGTCCGGGTTCGATCCTGGGTCTGGCCAAGTGGGATTTGTGGTAGACAAAGTGGCGCTGGGGCAGGTTTTCTCCGAGTACTTCGGTTTCCCCTGCCAATCTTCATTCCACCAATTGTTCTACAATCACCCTCACCTATTATCTGGGGCTGGTACAATAGGCCAGAAGTGACCGCAGTACAAGGGACTTAGTCCCACCCCACTAGCAATCAGAAAAATTGCTGCAGCAAAGAAAAGAAAGATTGTTGATAAAAATCTAATACTACAAAGTAGTCCGGTTGAAGATTACTAATTGTAATTGTACTAAACGGGCTGCTATCTGTATCATTGCTAATTAAACTTTCTCTTTTATAAAGAACTAAGTAATACACTACGAAACAAAATATGGATCACAATTTATTGGCACACAGGAATCGTTAAGAAGGGATAAAAGAATTTGACTGCAGAGAGAACTGCAACTTTTATCGAACTATATGCCGTATTTTCCAATTCTGAGAACTGCAAATCCTACTGATACTGAGAAATACTCAGAAAAAATATCGCCTTCTTCAGCATGAATTCAACTCCCGTTTCCAAGACATGCAAATGTGGGGCCGCAATCAATTTATTTTCAGTGTCTCTTGATATCAACGTTGAAATGGTTCCAGCCGGATTTCAAATCAAGATGACAGATTTGCAGTGTGATATGGACCTGAGAAATCCATTTCGACATGTTCGGCTCCTTAGCAACTGATAAGTTTCCGGTTCTTACTGACCATGCACGGCGAATGATAAGTTTTTATGAAACTCGTTTGTTTGTAAACAGTTCTCTTCAGAATTGAAAATGGTCAAGGGTAAATCCAGAAAGATGAGATTGAAAAGCTGCCTTCGAGGTGCTAATTTTCACATACATCTGGATACTGAGACTTCCTCACTGGCATTCTTCCCGCATTAAGTAAAACTATAAACCCTAAATATATTCATATATTTTATTGTATTAATGATAATGATTTTTGTAGCTTGAGTGAACATTCTGTTGCAAACCCCCATGTGACGGTTGGTTGGAATTTCGTGACCCTAAAAAGTAAAGTAAGTAAAGCTATCCCTGTAACAGGCCGTGGAGGCCCATAGGGTTGTGAGATGTTGAGGTTCCCACATTATCTAGACAATCGGCTCAGAGATGGTGGTAAGATTGTCAGCCCTACGCGCCTACCGCCCTTTACTTCCAAGAATATTCCAAGAATATTCCTGGTAATCATTTCGGTTAGAGGCTGAGTCGACCCCAGGGCCATAGTGGAGCTAGAAGGTTTAGATAAATTAAAAAAAAAATCTAATGACCTCATCGGGATTCGATCCCGCATAGCATAGTGTATAGTGCATAGTAGCATAGTGCCTCAACCAACTACGCTACTGTGTTCCCCTGCGAGTCTTTTTTTTCTCTCGTGGGGTGAGACTGAGTCCACTTGGTACTGCGGCCACTGTTTGACCTATTGCACGAGGCCCAAATGATAGATGATGATTGTGGAGCAATCAGCGGAATGCGAATTGGCAGGGGAAACCGAAATACTTGGAGAAAACCTGACACAGTGCCATTCTGTCCACCACAAATCCCACATGACCTGACCAGGACTATAACCCGGACCGTCGCGGTGGGAAGCCGGCGACTAACGGCCTGAGGTATGGCACGGCCTCCTGCGAATCTCAGTAGGCGAAGAAAAGGGCACCCGGCACCTAGCGGTATAACTGGCTCACCCTGTCACTGAGGGACATACGAGTAAATACAGAGACCTGGTCCTCTAAGTTGGGGACTGGACGCAAGGCTTACGACCTTGCTCTGTAAACAGAAATACTGTTGCGAAATCCGAAGAAGTGAAAGCCGGATGGTCTCAATCATGACAACCTGGCGAATTTAACATGTCTAGGAATACATAAATCAGGCAGAATCATGTAAGGAAGGCTATGGCTTAAAAAAGTATGTTTTTCCAGCGATTATGATGACAATGATTTTGTTGAAAAATGTGGCTCTTTCACTCGTACAACTTGCTGCCCGCGCATGGATGCGAGGTTTTCAATTGGCCTTCGTGTTAAAGATTTTCTGTCTGACATGTCAACGGCATGTTCCAAGTTCTCCAACAGCCTAACAGCACAGCTACGCCACGTGTTCCAAGCAGGCGACATCGAATTTGACATTTGAGTTTTGCAGTATTTAATGCATATTCTCGTATGCATTTCGAACTGTACTCACATACCAAGCTTGTGAAAAAAAAAAAGAAAAGGTAAACTCGACCCTGCGCGTAATTCATTATGCCATGAAGACGTATGGGGAGTGTAGGTGGAGCTCCGCCATTCTTGACTTCAGCACTAGCTGGAGGTGAGCGGTCAGCTTCACGCCCTGGGTTGCTTTACCCCAGGGGAAAGAGCACATGGTATACATTGGATAGGAGGCTGGGTGGGTCCCAGAGCCAGTCTGGACCCTATGGAGAAGAAAAAAAAATGCCCTTGCCGAGGACGTGACTCCGGTCGTCCAGTCTGTAGACCGTCGCTTCACCGACTGAGCTGTGCAAATTCAAATATTTATCTACGGCAAAAGTAAGGCAAGGTAATTCCTATGCTTAATTAAGCATCACGTCATGAAGACGTGTGGGAAGGTGTTTGAGGTGTAGGCCCGCGCACGGCAGGAGATGAAGGTAATTAGTCAGCTTCACGACCCAGCCGCTTTACCTCGCAGATACAATCCACGTTACTAACTCGACTGGGGTGAAGTGGGGCCCAGAATCGGTATGGGCACAGTGGTTGCGGTAAATAATTTTGCCCATGATATAAGAACATAGGAAAAAACTCCGTGGTTTTAGTCCGCAAGAGAAATATACCAACCGAGCGACCGCCGCTTGTCGGCGAAGTTAGTGCCAACTTTAGCGCATAGAGTGTGTCGCGTGGTCAGCGCAACGAATCCCCACGGCAGTTAAATTCGGTTTTCTAGACCGAAGTCGCTATTACCTTGAAATAGTTCCTCAATTTTCATCACGAGGCTGAGTGGACCCCGTTCCAGACCCTCTACTTCTCACAAAATCTCGTAGCACCGATAATCAAACCCGAACCCCTGGATCTGTAGCCAGGAACTCTGACCACTAGGCCACAGGGGCGTTCGATATCAAAACAATATTTAATCCAAATTCAAATTGATTTAACCCAAACTTAGCAGTAGTACTTCGTTCATAATATATATATATATATATATATATATATATATGACGTCACAACTCGGTCCCAACGTCTCGTCTGTGATGAACAGGTGCATCAAGTGAATGCAGGACAAAGAAGAGAAGACGTCTCTGGAGCTAGGCGCGAATGGGGAAAAAATTTAAAAAATGAGTGTGAGAATATGGATTGGATTCATCTGAGTCAGGATAGGATCTTCTGAATATGATTAATGAAACTTCCGGTTCCACAAAAGGCGGCCAAATTCTTCACCAGCTGTCACTATCGGCTTGAAAGGAAAAAACCCAGCTTCCAACAATTCAGTTCGTTAGAAGCTTCATAATGTTAATCACACATTGTTCGTTCTTTGTCTTATATATGATGAAGTTTCTTTTCAAGTTGTGGTACAATACTAACGTAAAGATAAAATTAGACATTCCTGTTGTTGTCAAACTTTTGCTGACGCAAGTTTCGGTCACGCTAAAAATAACTAACTAAAAGTCTATTTTGCGAACTGAGATCTTTATAGAAACAAACTCCGTTGAAAAAATCGGACTGCTTGTTCATTGTTACAGTCTTATGAATATACACGAGGTTCTATCGGAAAGTTCCCGAACTATGCAAAAAAAAAAGAAAT
Source organism: Cryptotermes secundus (assembly GCF_002891405.2). Taxonomy (NCBI): domain Eukaryota; kingdom Metazoa; phylum Arthropoda; class Insecta; order Blattodea; family Kalotermitidae; genus Cryptotermes; species Cryptotermes secundus. The sequence goes on along the minus strand of NW_019721762.1, from coordinate 768,873 downwards.
GCTGGCTTAACTTACTCAATTTTGGCTGCCATCTCTTTGAAAATAGTTTCCTTGGGAGCGATCCCATCGTTTTTTCCACGCTTCAAAAACACCCGGGAAGTCATTTCTCTTAATACTGTAGAGTACCACTTGCGGTTCCCTTTGTATGTCACACACTGTTTCAAAATGTCCCTTCAGTTTAATTTTCAATTTGGGGAACAAAGCAAAATTACAGGGGGCTAAGTCCGGCGAGTAGGGAGGATGAGGAACCATAAACTTATTGCTGTTAGTAACAAACTTTGGGGTCTTCAGGGACATGTGGGGGAGGGTGCGTTTTCGTGATGAAGGAGCAATGCGGCGCATGTTCAAATTTTCTGCTAAGATTTCCTGGCTGACGCCATAACTGGTCCAGACGGTGTCTGCGAGCTCATGGATTGCTGAGCTACGGTCTTCGTGGATGAGTTCTCCAATTTTTTCAACATTTTATGTCGTTTTGCTTGTGCTTGGTCGCCCTGAACTTTCGTCATCTTCAACTGACACTCGACGGGACTTGAAACGTGAACGCCATTCAAAAACCACCGTCTGGCTTAAAGAATGTTATTCAAAAGCCTCACGAAGCATTTACAGGGTTTCGCTAGCGGATTTACCGAGCTTCACGCAAAACTTGATGCAGACACATTGCTCGATTTTGCCACCCATCGAAGACAAAACGAAACAATAAGTCGAAAAAGCACTCGTATAAAAACAACGCGTGTTCACAGCACGGTGTCACATGGCAGACTGATGCAATAGACTTTCGGAAGTGTGACCTTGGTCTTCCCCCTCATCTTCTTTCACCGAGGTAGTTACAACAATAACAGTCCGGGAACTTTCCGATACCACCTCGTACATCCGCTGAAAGAAAAACTCAGTAATTGCCCGCTCTTTGCCCGGGCTTTTATCAAAATAAACTTTTGCAAGGACGAAAGTAGGCTTACGTGACATCAAACATGCATATATAATGGCCTGGTGCCTAAAATGATAGCTTTACGCATTAAATGGCAGTCAATGACCTGAGCAGCCGTAAATTTATATAGCCTTATGAACTACAGAAACAGTCTAAGATCGCCTAGAAACGAGAACGGTGGAGCGACGTAAACATTTCTGGCGAAATGAATAAACTCCTTCCACCTATTCAACCTTCTACGACAAACTCATTAATATTTGTCTTCAATAAAGTATGTGAGCATAAATTCCCCCTCCCGCACCCTCAAAAGGTGAGAATCTCCGTTATTCCACTTGCCACGTGCTTGTGTGAGGCTTACTGCTTCGCTAATGTCACCCGTGTGAGGCATGCTAGGCACAGTACATGTATGTGTTGACGTTACGCAAGTGTCAGGTTATTCTGGCTGAAGCACTGACGACACATAATCTAAATTCAAAAGCATACAACTGAATACACACATACTATTTAATTCATATCCCACGTGACATACATCAAATGTTTTCGCGGTGAACAGTAGAGCCCACTTCCGCATCGCTCTTCCCCCTCGAAAGTTAGCTAAACAATCCCCCCCCCCACACTTCCATCCTGTGGAGCAGGGCAAAGGATAACCCGGCACTACATCGTATTTGTTCACAGGACGTCATTATTACGTAATACGCACAAACAACTTACACAGAAAACAACACTTCAACAGGTCCCCGTAAATGATGAAGCTGTCCCTGTACCTAACTAATTAAGCACTACGCCATGAAGGCGCATGGGGGAGTGGATGTATAGATCACGTTTCCCTGACGTTGGCACTAGGTGGAGGTGAGTGGTCAGCTACACGCCCCGGCCGCTATACTCTAGGGGAAAGAGCATCCGGTACCCATTGGATAGGAGGCTGGGTGCAACACAGAGCCGGTCTGGACGACGTGGAGAAGAGAAAATTCTTGACCCTAACGGGACTCGAACTCCGACCCCTCGAACATTCAGCCCGTAGCCAGAAGCTATACCGACGGCGCTATCCCGGCTCCTCAACAGGTCCTCGGTACCGTGCATTAAATAATAAACTATATCTCATTCTTGGGCTATTTAACCATTTTAAACCACACTGGTTAAATAGCACAGAACGGTAGGATGGCTGATAACGAAAAACTGGAAAGTATTCTAAAAAAGTGGTCGTGCCCTTTTGTAAAGTAATATCCTAGCATTCTCCTGGAGAGACTGACTGAAACCACAAAAAAGGGTCACAAAATCAAGTCTCCGAGCCGAGATTGGAAACCGGGTCTCCATAGGAAGCGGGACTGTTAACCATTCAGTTGCAACTTTAGGCAAACAGATCTATAATGTGAAACAATTAAAAATTAATTGTTTAGACCACTGTTCCTCGGTTAGTGGGAGGAGTGGACTTGACGGTCCGCTTGGTGGGACGTGAAATATTGAAAATGATTCAGTCACAAAAACTTTCCTGCACTGTAAGCACCTGCTTATCGTTAATTGTGCATTACGGTATAATCGTACTGTATTTCTGCTAACAAACCTATACTGACTCTACTGTTAGTATTGTGCAGTAAAACGCTTTTAAAGCTCTGTCATCAGCAGAGTGCTGAATCAGAGATGAAGCCTCCAAATTCAAGTCCGAGAATGGGACAATGTACTGCCTAGTCAAGGCAGCTAACGTATACCACTACATCCGGTGATGGAGCAGGTTCCTCACAACCTTTAAATGAGGATGGAAACAAATCCAGTCTTCGAAATGTTGTGTACTATAGAATACCAGACGACGAACATAGTCCAGAAACTCGGTAATTCCTAGTGTTATACACCACCGTCAAAACCTTTCAGAATCTACTTAGCTGAGTAGAAACATTCTTGCTCAGCTCGTTAAGAATTTTCCCTGCCGCGTATGCTTCATTTCTGTGTTCATAACAACCAGCCACTGTACGATATCGTAACCAGGCGAAACCAGTTCCTACTTCATGATCGGTTTTGATATGACCCTCCCGTGTGGGTCTAGATACTGAGGCCTCCTAAGTGGTCTCCCTTCTCTCTCTATGTCTCTACAGCCCTTCGGACCTTGACCGCTTTTTCAGTTTCTTAATCTACACACAGTCGATAGCGCTTCTCGGGCGGAGGATCAGCCCGTCGCAAGGCCGCTACCTACACACAGAACAACACAAACAGAATAAACGTACATAGACATCCATGCCTTGAGTGGGAATCGAACCCACGATCGCAGTGTTCGAGCAGACGATGATGTTTCATGCTTCTGACCGCACGGCCAGCCACTGTGATCGACTAAAGTTGTCTCCAGTAACATTAAATGTTATCTCACCGGTTGCAGATACGATTATCTACAGACGCTACATTATGGCGAAGAAAGCAAACTTCATAATCGGGTAAAATTAACATTACTGCTCACTATATAGCTATCTTCAGATAAAGATCCGGTGTGTGCGTGTTTCAGTCGCCTCACGGTCCACTTTCAAGGCCCCTGAGCCGAGACCCGCCTTCTCTGCGTTATCTGGCTCCGTACAGCCACTGCGACCTTGGACTTAGTCTGCAGCATAGAATTTATACGAGCATAAACTATAATTTCGTGCAACAGAATATATCGAGTGAATTGTTCGACTGACTTCAATTGAAGTCAAGTGGGATCATTATACAGAAACCAACAGCTAAACTTCATGACATTACGACAAATCTTAGTTTCACGTGCTCATAAACAACACTTCATGAATGACAATATATGTATTTACATACAATTGCTACTTTGCTGAATAGATGACAGAGAAGTAGCTCCCCATATAGTGCAAACACTGGTTACGAACCCGTGTGAGGCTACTGATATTGAAACAGTCACTGGATAGGCCGTACTTGTTCAGTTTGGGGCCAAGGTCTGACGAGTTATAACGCTCTTGTTTACTGACATGTGTGGCAAAAAAGATAAAACACAAACGTCTTTTATCTCTCCTTGTCCAGATGAAACTGATCTGATGTTATTAATGTACTGACACTGTGTCTAATCTAGAAACATTAAGTGTTTCTTTTTTCCGAAATGAATTGTATCTAATGTGAAGTTGCTTTTAAAGCAAGATAAGTATTTTATAGTTTGCATCCTGTTGTGCCCATACAAATAGAACGCACCTACATATTTTGACAATAAACAATAAATTACGGCCCATATATAAGACGTTATATAGCATATAAATTAACATACTGAAACAGCCAACAGAGCCACAATACATTCAACCAACACAACTCTGGGCGAATAACATCTACATCAAAAAAAGGCTAAAAATAACATGAATTCAAATGATCCACCACACATCGGAACCTTCAACTCCATATGAGGAATTAACTTCATATCTCCATAATTTTATAATATTATTTTAATATTTTAAAATATTTTTAATATTTGTAACATTTTATTTATTGTAAGAGTAATTGTATTTGTTATAGTTTTAAGTGTATTTTCATTGTATTTACTGTGCGCTAGTGTGTCCTTTGTTGTTTGTGTAGTTTTGTGTGCTGTGTTTCGTTTGAGTTTGGTGTGTTGTGTGTTGTGTCTTATTATAGTACCACTGACGCCGGGCAAAAACCCATTTGCAGTTTAAATAATAATAATAATATCTAACTTTTTATTCGTATTATAAAATCCACTAATATTTTAAATACGAATTCTTGTATACTCTTAATATTTCTAACATTGTTCAATATCGTAATTTTCATCATAACACAAGGCACAATTTTCTACAGCTTTTACCACTTTTATAACATAGACGCGTTGCACCACAATATGGAGCCATATTGATGTTTCTACACGTTCTCTCCTTCTCCCTCACACACACACACACATATATATAAACACAACGCGGAAATGGCACAGCTTATCGATAAAATGTTGTGTCTCATGCAGAATGATAGAAATGTCAAACTTCAGTCCTATTTGCCTTTGTTACACGTGCAATAGTTTGTTTACGTAAACAACTTCATAAAAAGTAATGTTGTCTCAAGAGGTTGGCGGTATGCACAAGTAATTTTCTTTTACTATTACGCATTTTCTTGCTCGAAAATTACGTTCGAAAACGATCAGAAAACAAGAAAGCAGAAAAATACACTGATCATTGGGTGTTAACTCGTTCAGCAGACATTGACATGAAGTGGCGGCACAGAGCGGCTAGTCACAGAACTACATTATTTCGTCAATGATCTCCGTAGAGCAGTGCACCACGTTAGGAGTTCAGTCTGCATTACATGGACAAATGAGGGCATTTAGAAACACGCCATCATCCGATAATAAATACAAGGCTCTTAATCCGCAAGGTTTATGACACTGTGGGAGTATTTTCTTTGGGCACCGTCCACTGTCTATATAAGAAGTATGCCTATATACGCCAGTCCGGATGCCGATGTTCTCCGTATTCCTTTTCTAAATTTCCAGTCTAAAGGTGCCCATACACGTACGAGGCCGGCTCGGCTCGGGTTCCAATGAGCAAACTCGTCTGTGTGTGGAGCTCCACGAGCCGAGCTCGGCCGAGTCCGGCTGGGCTCGCCAGGGCCTTCGGTGGAGCTCGGCTCGCTATTGGCTCGTACGTATGTGGGTGGTCCCGAGCCAGTCTCGCGTATCCACACGGCCACACGCACAGACAGTGTGAGTTAGAATCATGCCGGCTTCCTTGTCTAAAACATTCATGAGCCCTGTTTTTTGAAAAAAGTTTTTAGAAAGAGTACCGTGAATTGCCGGTTCTGTGGCAGGTTCGCAGCACAGAGCATTCGAACAGGGCAAAGCGGGATGAGACCTGGGATTTACTCGTGCAGTTCACGAGAGGGGAAATCCCTGACGCTGACTTGAGTTTTGTTAAGAAAAAAGTATCTAGTATTATCATCGCTGCTGCAGCTTACTTCGCTGAACTCATTCTGGATACTGAAACGTACGAGCAAAATTTGGAGTCTGCTTATGCGTGTGTGGTGAGATATATCCAAGCCAGGCTCCCCGAGTCAAGCTCGCTGAGCCAGACTCGTATGTGTATGGGCACCTATAAACCCGAGGGTAAGAGTACAAACAAGTACCTTCACAGTCGCCTCAAAATACACGTTCTTACAAAACTCTTAATATAGTAGCAACGCAAATCCCCCCGCCCTGGCACTACAGCCCCAGTGGGCCTAGGCCTACCTCCATGAACTTCTCCGTTCACTTCGGTTTTCTAGATCTTACACATACGGTAGGACTCCTTGGGCGAGTGATCAGCTCGTCGCAAGGCCTCTACCTGTAGACAAACACAGAAAAACGCACACAAACATCCATGCCCTGAGTGGGATTCGAACCCACGATCCCGGCTTCCGAGCGAGCGAAGACAGTGCATGCCTTAGACCGCTCGGCTACAGCAACGCAAATAATCCCCCCAAATTATAAAGAAACTTAAACTCCTATAGGCCAACTGTCATGAACGATCATGGAAATTTGACCGTTATAAACTTTGGAGGTTCATACCCAGCGCTCAAACATAGGCCTATTATTCAATTACAACAAACCTGAATAAAACTTCTTCTCTCGAACTCAAACAAGAAGTAGGCCTGACTAGCAACTGTATACTTTATTATCATGTAAACGAATGTCACAGTTTAGCAAAATCAGTTACGTTCGAGAGTCTGGAAGAGGTTAATTCGTTATACTCCAGTTCTCAATATTTACGTAGCGTGTGTTTCTAGAAGTTCATACATTTTAAAACAAGAAGTTACAGGAAGAACTAATCGCCTACTTAACTTTGACACGACAAGGATTGCAGAGAAAATGACGCGTCCAACAATTCTTCTATCGTTGCGTGCGTATTCGTTGCCCCGCTAACGTTTTTGACAAGCCGTTGCCTAGTAACGACAGAGATATACACACGGACTTATGGGAAGGATTTATAAAGTACGCCGTTGAGATGGGTTCAGGTGCCACGATATATATTAGGTGTATCGGAAAGTTCCCGGAGTGTTATTTTTGTAACTGCTCCGGCGAAAGAAGATGAGAGGGGAGGCCAAGGTCACACGTCCGCAAGCCTATTGCATCAGTCTGTCACATGACACCGCACTGTGAAAAGCATTGTTTTCACACGAGTGCTTTTTCCACTTCGTGTTTCGTGTTTCGCGCCTGTGAGCCAGGTCCAGTCCTCTAATACGTATAATTCCTTTTAGGTTGTTTCAGTTTTCCGATAAAATCTATGGAACTCTCAGGGACTCACCAATAATATCGTGAACATCAAAGATAAATTTTAAGCACATTCTTAAACTCTAATGCATTAATAAAAAGGGCTTCCATAAACATGGAACAGAAATGAATTGCTGGAAATAGGTGATTAACCTAAACTGGGTGACAATGCAAAGATTCCAGTACGTGTTGGAAATGTTGCAAATGAAACCTGAGACATGATAGTAGATTAGTGGTCTCCTAACTATGAACTGTTGACAAAAACTGCCCCTCATATAAAATACAAGAAAATTTATAAATGCATTTCTATATGAATAGCATAACTCCCAAATAAGACCATTTAAATATGTTAAAAATATTTTAGATACAAAATCCATTTTTATTACAATTTCCTTATTTTGAAAAAAAATAATATAGGCTCATGAGATCAGTTTGTTTCCTGCGTGTGTATCTTTCAGTTTTATATAAATCTTGTTAATTTATTTAAATGTCTTCATGTGATGGAGCTTTATATGGGCATGATATCAATTTATTTTGCTGTGATTCGTGTGTACTCCAAACATGTACGTATATGACCGTCTGAAGAGATGGTTGTCTATGTCCAAAATACAAAATCAGCTCCACTTAAGAAGAGTGCCCAGAATTTGCTTAATAGAAAAACGACCACAATAATAAAGAGATTTGCTGGACATTCCAGCAATGTGCGCAATCTTCAGAACGAACGTCATCTTGTAGTATGAGAAGGATACGCAATAAACTGCCCCTCCCCACCATGTGTATACCATCAACACACAAACTGCCTAAGCAACATACCAACTGGATGTAAACGTGTAGGTCAGAATGTGCTAATGACGAGACATGGATAAGATCGCATTTCTATCTGCGTAAGAATCAATCCAACTTGCATCATACTTTTCTCCATCGCCTAAACCGTGTATTACTTGACACGTTTCCAACATACATGACGGAAATGAGACTTAACATCATACTTCAATTAGCATTATGAAGCTCATTGCAATGAACAAATTGCGGTTGACAATGACTTGCACACAATACTGTGAGGAGCTGGAATCTTAGGCTTTACATATATATTGTGACGTGTAGGGGTGATTTATAGACTGGTTCTGGACTAGAAGATTGGATTTATTGCGCCTTATACATTCACACAACTAGGGACTACAGGCAATACAGCGCTATCGCTGATCTACACACTTCACAGTTCACCGTTGCACATGCAGGCACTAGGGTTCTCAGTCTCCAATAGTCGTATCCTGGCAACGGATTTATAACAGTCTCACTGTCATTTTAAATCACGCATGATGCCTTATTTTCTCAGCCTAATTCATTTCTTGCTATTATTCTGCAACTGTCAATTCTGCTGATCCCAAGCTCATATCCCGGCCGGCTGACGTCTCGAAGCTCGACTCGACTCCATTACTGTTCTCTACTCGGTCGTGTCCGAGTCCAAGTCCAAGTCACATTGCGATTGACTGTCCGTTAGTCTGTTTGTCTTGGTGTCGAGCCCCAGATTTTTTCTCTTTTTTCTTATATGAAAATTACTGTCTTGTTCATTTGGGGCGCCCTCTCTGACGAGATGTCGGGTCTGTCATTTGTCAGTCATAGTCTGTGTTAGTAAGTCCATTGTCAGTATTTACTTATATTTACAAATTTAATCTTAAATCCTATTTCTGTGTACAATATATACAAGGTATCTGTCAATCCAGGCTCAGTACAGCAGATTTTGCCCTATTTCTGCCAGCATTCTCTACCACGGCAGTCTAGTCACTTGAACGGTAGTATCGGTCGTGTCTTCTGACTGTGTCCTTTTATAACCCCTCGGTACGGACCACACATAAAACACAGCCTCTATTGTCAAGGAGGCATGTTTACTGATTCCTGGCCTAGCAATGGACATCCTATTGTTGGGCGCGCTGGCTCCCGCTGGAATGCGGGAGTCGTTGCCTAGCAGTGGGTATACACGTCACAATATCATGTAATGCGTCAATTATTGTACAGGTTGCATAGCTATTATTCGTTTCATGTTTGGTTCCCATATTATTACAGCCATAGGCGAGTAAGCACAAATCACTGAGAGTTCAGCTGTACACTTCTATCGTTAGCCAGCTTCACCGGTGTTCGGTCCGATAACAGAATAGGACTGAACAGACTTGACAGACGTGGGTAAACTGCCACGCTCGGTCCGATAACAGAATAGGACTGAACAGACTGGACAGACGTGGGTAAACTGCCACGCTCGGTCCGATAACAGAATAGGACTGAACAGACTTGAGAGACGTGGGTAAACTGCCACGCTCGGTCCGATAACAGAATAGGACTGAACAGACTTGACAGACGTGGGTAAACTGCCGCGCTGAAATAAATGGCAAGTAAAGTAAAGGTATCCCTGTAACAGGCCGTGGAGGCCCATAGGGTTGTGAGATGTTGAGGCTCCCACATTTTCTAGACAATCGGCTCATAGATGGCGGTGAGGGTGTCATCCTGAAGCGCCGGCCGCCCCTTACCCCCAGGAATATTCCTGGTGCTCATTTCTGTTAGAGGCTGAGTCGACCCCAGGGCCATATTACGGATCGATGGATTGGGTCAATTGAAAAATCCAGTGAAGGAGTGGAGTTATAACTACATACATTCTTAGTTTCACGTCCCGGCTGCTTTATATCCGAGGACGCGGCTCCAGTACCGACTGGCCAGGAAGTTGTGTGTGGGCCCAAAGTAAGTCTGGACGCTGTGGAGAGCAGATCTCCTTTCCCTGCCAGGAATCGAACTCTGATTCCTCGGCAGTCCAGCCTGTAGTCCGTCGCTATACAGAATGAGCTTACCTGGCCTGGTGTAATGTAGAAACATTTAAACGGGACGCTCTGGATCACACCAAGGACCGAGATTCTATTATGAAGAAAGCACGGTATGTCTGACAAATCCGAAACTGTGTGTCGATAGCAGGAACGCGTACGACACGTGTAGGTATATTTAAACCGCTAGATAAATGTAAGACGTGCGTATCAGAACTGAATGTTGTGTAAAGGTGTTCGTGTGCGCGCAACGTAGATACCTCCTTATGGCAGGGAAGTAACAAGAACTGCAGCGGGTTTCATACAAGAGTAAACAAAAGGCTGGACAATAGATTCTTCTGACAGTACCACGAAGTGTGACTTCTAAGTAACGTTGTCCATTATGTCCCTGCAGTCAGAGACTTGGTTCTTCAGATTCGAATGCTCTCAGGCTGAATGCTTTGGATTTCTTTATAATACTATAGATCCCATGTCGTATTTTAGTTAACAGAGACCCATACATGCCCACCGTAGGGTAGACCTGTGTACATTGGGCAGGACTTTTTTGATTGACTATAAAACACTATCTATTCAGGAACCTCTAATTGTTTTAAAGACACAAAATCTGATGCATCCCCTTTCTAACTGTATCTTTATTGAAATTTTAGAAATATGAAAAGAATGTGAAAATTCAGTTTTTGAAAAATATGTCATATGGCCCTGAGCCACCAAAAACCGTGAATACGGAAAGATACTTTTACTGAAGCAAATGAAACCATCTAAAATACTTAAAACATTTTATTGACCTCCTCTGAAATTCACAAAGAAACAAAATTTAATTTTAAAAACTTAAAACATACATATTTTGGACGACCTTCTAAGGCTCTGTCATTTGCAATACATGTGAGTGAAACAATAAATAGACTCGCCCAAGGAGTCCTACCGTCTGTGTAAAAAAGATAACGAAACTGAAGAAGAGGCCAGGGCTCAACAAAGGACTGTAGAGCCACTGATGAATGAATGAAAATAATACTATATGACAAAAGAAGGAAACACAATTTTGGAAATGGATTTTAACATACATGGGGTCGTGAAAATGAAACGGGAAATATCACGCAACCTCTACTACTCTTAACTGTCTCTGAGAGGAATGCTACAAAATCTTCAGTTTCTGCTTCTCAGATATCTGTTTGTGGCCAGGTCAGGATATCTGAGATTTCTTGTCACGTTTCGCCGAAGGGAGCATAAATTATGGAATTAACTGGAAGTAATGGTGAAGGATGCAGATAGAGATTTGGCAGCATTATTCAATAGTCTATTTGATCTGCCGGACGAATGGCAAACATAACGAGCCCAATTTCAAAAATAAAGTAGGCCACTGAAGCTAGCACGTATTTTGTTTCAATCAGAATGTACACCCCTGTTCATAAATCACAAATGCAATAAACAGTAAGCATTCTGGAAATACTAAGTGGAACAAACTATAAACTGGTATGTGACGCCGTGTAGCCTGGTAGAAGTTTACCAACGTTTCGGAATAACGTATTTCCTCCTTTCTCAGGGTTGAAAAGTAGACACAGGGAGCAAGCATGCAAGCAGCATCAAATCTGATTGCTACTTGCTTGGCTTACTCTTTGACCCTGAAGATGTAAGCAGTATGTAGCCCCGAAACGTCGCTAAATAGACGAAGTGCTCTTCACAGTAACTGTCGTGAGATCCTTGAACACGAACTACACTTTCTTAGACTAGTATGGGATTCTAAACCATTTGTTAGTGAAATGCATCAACTTTTACAAATTAACTTCAAAGACACTTGAAATTTCTGCTTAAACTTGAACTCTATTTTACTTAACTTCATTTTAATATCAATAATCTTTTCTTAATATGCAGACCTGCTGTGTACAACGTTTCTTTCTGTGTACCCGTACATATTTGGATTTTATTTTCATTTCATATAAACTAAGTAAAAACAATTAGGCTTGCAGTCTGTGAAGAAAATAGAACGTGTTACTTTAGGCCTATATTTAATTTATTTAGGATGTACTTATTGCTACACAGTTCTTTATCTCCTTACACTGTAAGGAGTTTATTCTCTGAGATTCTACTACAGAGCTGAATCCATCTGCGCGCGCAACTTCCAATTCAATCATACAACACACACAAAACAATATTTGTGAAATTAGACCACTTTTTACCTATCTTCAAGTAGGAGGGGACGAAAGGGGGAGTCTCGAATCTGAGACAGTAAAATATGGTCACAAGTCCCACGGGACTCGGACCCGAAAATGACTGCGCTGGCGGGGGCCAGCAGCAACGCTCTCTCGTCAGAGAAAGCGCACCACATGAACAAACCCGCAACTGTCTGACAGTAATAACAATCTGGTCATAAGCCGCACATGGGTGCTTTATTCCAAGACAGACCGGCCGACTGACCACCGGTTAGTCAGACTCAGACTCAAATGTCTGTAATCAATAATACGGACGTGTTAGGCCAACTAAAGTAAAATCTACGCAATACTAAGAAGTGATTGACTCAGAATCGTAAATACTATTCGAATAATTCCTGCAGACCTGTGGCTGTAGCTTTAAGTAGGCTCCATACGCTTAATAATCCAGATTCCATCCAGGCTCAGCTGTTGTACTTGTGTTCATATACGGAGCCGTCTGATTCATTCCATTAAAACAGAACCGCACATTACGTTATTCGGTCATTTAACTACACGTATCGACCTATCTTCGAATGAGATGTGGCAGGAAGGTTATGAACGATGAACCGTAGGATGTGGTCGTGGTATATTTTAAGACGGTATACAGCAACATGACAAGGAGTGGTCACAAGTGTTACATTCCACCGTGCTACGTCAAAGACCGGAGTTAACTTCGGATAGCCTCGAATGTTCATGACGTACGTGGCTCATGGCTAAAGACACAACTTAGTATGGAGAGAAAACGACTAAGTATCCAACACACGGTCACGCGCTCATACCTTACGAGTGACTGAGACTACTTGCCACTGATCTGTGTAAGTAATGGCGCATTGTCGCAGTGTGATGCAACATTCATATAACGCACTGCACGTCAGACCTGTTTCCGGTAATAACAATTACTGGGAGGGGGGCAGGACCAACCTCTGTGTGTAGATGCACTCCGCAGTCAGGAAAGCCCAGTTCGAACATGGGCACTAATTAGGAAATAATGAAAAAAGCTGCTCCTTAATTATGACTAATTAAGCGATACAAGACAGTCGAGTAAATGAAAGAAGGATGAGGCGGTCATGTTTTCGGCCCAACTATATGGATCAGAATACTCACAGAGTAGAAAACTTTCGCCAATCAAAAAATTCCGAACCATTCATACTGTGGCACATAAACCCACTGCTACAGGAACGGTGTTTCTGTGTTCCGCGTACGGATCGTTGCTATGCAACGCACGCTAAATGCATTCTCGCGTACGCGGTGACGTCACACAATAGACAGGTTGCGTTCTCTATGTGGTCCGTGCCATGCGCAGTGTTGGGCAACGGGCCAACTGACACGCATTCTTAACGCCTACACTTTCACTTTACTCTAACCAGAAGGACGAGCGGGCAAAGCCTGGGAACCTTCTTAAATCGATGCTCTTTCTTTCTTCTTTCTCTTTCTCTCTCACTTGACACGCATTCTGACAACAGAAGAGGTGTTTTCTATATGGTCCGCGTCATACAGTCTGACACGTGTCACGTTTTCTGTGTGGTCCGACCCGAGTCTATATAACGACAGTATGTTTGTAGTTAGCGGGATTAGAGAATTGGAATTGGGAGTTCGGAAGTCGAGAGAATGGGAATATAACAGCGTACAACAGAATACAACAGAGAATTCGAGAATGAGAATTGAGTTCAGTTGTCGGTAAGTTAGCAGTTGAAGAATTAGAAGTCAGTGTGTGATAAGAAGATTTAGTCACAGTGAGACTGTTTTAATTCCGTTACCAGGATATGATTAGCGAAGGCTGCCTGTGTAACGGTGAAAATCAGCCGTAGCGCTCTATTGCTTGTAAGTACGAGTTGATTTTATAAGGTGCTAATAAATCTATTCATCAAACCAAACCCAGTCTACAGTACTAATATACGTGACAATACTTCCAGTCTTCATCTATATTTAAACCGACCATAACATTAGATTAGCCGGTCACGGTAGCC
>NW_019721762.1:727510-754631 GCF_002891405.2 Cryptotermes secundus | reverse complement strand
CGCCCAAGGAGTCCTACCGAATGTGTAAGATCTAGAAAAACCGAAGTGAACGGAGTTCATGGAGGTAGGCCTAGGCCCACTGGGGCTGTAGTGCCAAAGGCAAAAAAAGAAAAAATAACATTAGATTGCTGTGTTCTGTGATGTAACGCCGTGTTATCTGGTAGATTTGGTACACATGTACCAGACTACATGTCGTTATAAACACCGTGAGATTCTCAAAGCTCACGGACCGTAAGATAGTTTCCATATTTTTGCAAGTAGTTTTGGGAAGATCTAAACGCGTACTTCCCTTTTGATACGACATGGACCGCACAGAAAACGAAGCGACAAACAATTCTTCCGTTGTTGCGTAAGTGTTCATTACCGAGCCGTTGCCTAGTAACGATAGGGGTATACACCTACAGGCACACAGGCTGATTGGAGGGGTTTATGAAATACGCAGTTAAGATGGGCCCAAGAGAGGAATTTCGGCCTTTTTTTTTAAAGACAGGGGCAATCGATGATTATTTCCGCAAGTTAAGAAAATAATTCACAATTAATACACAATTTTAATTTGCCAAGAAATCAAGTAGGATAATGCATAACGCGTTTTAGTGCGTCCAGAAGAAAAAAGCAATAGGAACAGCAATTAAATCTCCACCACACGATAATGTGTCACAGTCCGTATCATAAAGATATTGGAAAGGATTCATTTACCCACGTTTCCGTGTATAATTATAAAATTAAAAATGTTAAAAATTTCAACAGATTTATTCATAAGTTCGGGAAAATCTTGACAAGAAATATTTAAATAATGGTAAGATATCAGGTTTTCAGGGCGGTGACTAGGAAGAATGCCGTCTTCTAAGATGTGGAGCGGTGTAGATCTTGTGTGATCCGACGTTTCGGAGGAAAGTTTCGCCTCCATCTTCACGGTAGAAAAATCCGCGAGCGAGAAACCAGTCTCAGCAGGTGGCTGCAGACTGTCTGCAACTGCTCACGCTGGTTCCTAACTCGCGGATTTTGTTACCATGAAGATGGAGGCGATACTTTCCTCCGAAACGTCGCTTCACACAAGATCTACACGGCTCCACATCCCAGAAGACGGCATTCTTCATCTAAATAGTTGCCACTGCCCACATTTAAACTATCTCTACCAACACCAAAGGGAGAGACAGCCATCACATGCTGTCTTCTTTGCCTCCTCATCGCCTTCAGGATTCACGGTGCCCCTAGAGGATGTCGACGCAGCAGCTACACGCGTATCGGAAACTTCATTGCCTTGATCACTAACCGCAACAGCGCTCCCTTGCTGAAGTAGCTCCTAACACAATTAGCCTAGAACACTCCAGTCGCAGATAATAGTTCCTGACGTTTTTGTTCTGCCGTGAAGACATGTAATGTATGTTGGTACAGAACGATTAATCCTGGTTTTACGTCATACAAGTGGCGTAATCTTAGAAGAAAAGGACAAATTATATTGTGTTTAAATGCATCAAAAAATCTCGTGAAACTTGTACTTGATTACAAGTAAAACAGTCGTTTCGAAAGTTGTTTATATAGAAGGGAAATGTCTCTGCTGTAAATTGTACGCGTGCACCGAAATTTAAAACTTCGGATGATAAGATTACAGAGGCTTGTTCAAACTTCAGTATCGATTAGCATTTTACAGTCTCACGCGCAACATGTGTGCTTTAAAATTTATTATAAGTTATTCACTTTAAAAGTTAAGAAGTCCATCACTATAAGTTTCGACCAATGTGGTCATCATCAGTTGTTAAAACTATTTTTGTTTTCCATGGCACTACAGCCCCACTGGGCCTAGGTCTACCTCCATGAACTCCGTTCACTTCGGTTTTTCTAGATCTTACACATTCGGTAGGATTCCTTGGGCGGGTGATCAGCTCGTCGCAAGGCCTCTACCTGTAGACAAACACAGAAAAACGCACACACACAAACTAAACATCCATACACTGAGAGGGATTCGAACCCACGATCCCGGTTTCCAAGCGAGCGAAGACAGTACATGCCTTAGACCGCTCGGCTACCGTGACCGGCGTTAAAACTATTGGGAAAGGAAATTGCTGTCTTCTGTTATTGCTTATGTTGTTAATTAACAAGTTCCCTCGATGCGCATGAGTGTTTTAGTTGGTAGGTTGTGTTCTCTCTGTTGTGTGTTGTGCTGCGCGTCTTGTTCAAACCGTTGCATAATTCCCGTGACCACAGCTGACATGCTGGATTTGAGGTTGTCCCACCGGTGAGTATGAAGAGTAAAGGTCTTCTGGTCTGTAGCGTTTCTGGGGAACATACTGTCCACTCCATCGTTAGGGTCAAGAAAGTAAGAAGCAGGCGGGAAGTATGGCCCTGGAGGGGAAACGTTCCTCCGAAACTGCATGACGTACGAAGAAGAACGATTCTTCAAACTTGACATATTTCACTAATAAATAGGCTAAGAAATTATACTTTTAATAATAATAATAATAATAATAATAATAATAATAATAATAATAATGTCTAATTAAAGTAAATCAAGAAAGAAAACTTCTATTCTGTAAGTAACATAATGAAAGAAAGCAAACAAAAGCAGCTGCATTGAAGATCAACGGTTATTAATCACAATTCCCATTGAACACGCATGGCGATAACTATTGTTACATTTCATTAATATCTGATATGCCTATCACAGTGGCCGCGAGGTCTAAGGTATGAAATGTCTTCGCCCGCTCGAACGCCGGGATCGTGGGTTCAAATCCCACTCAAGGCATAAATGTTTGCGTCTATTCTGTTGGTAGCGGCCTTGTGACAGGCTGATCCCCCGTCCAAGGAGTCCTACCGACTGTCTAAGATTAAGAAATTGATGTGAAAGGAAGCGTTCCACGGATGTCCTATGCTCCAAGCGGGAGCAACAGGAACAAAGATAGATAGAATATCTGATACATAATGACGATTCGGCTATTAACAGCAATATCAATTTATGCAGACAAAGAATAGCCTAAATTCTCATTACGTTTTTCTGCCTAGCTGGACTTACGTCGGCTGCCTCTCCACTGAATGAAACTGTAATTATACTCAAATATAAGCCAGATATTGCGTTTCATGTGCTTGTAGTTTGTTGTTGTATATATAAGACGAACATTCTTTGCTCAAAGAAGATTGTAAGAACGTATAGTATCGCTAAAACATAACGAATACAACAGGCACAATATGTGTCATGACCAGGGCCCGGATTTTTATGACGTCATCTTTTTTTCCTTGTATCCTATGCGATGTTCTTAAATATATAAATCTCGGACATGAGCTTCTGGTTACAGAAATGTAAATTTTATAAGTAATTTTTGTCATTTTTTTACGTTTTTAGGTTTAAGGTCATTTTTTCATTTTTGAGGTAATTTTTTGGTAAATTTTTGAACTTTTAAGGCTATTTCTTGTCATTTTTGGCCATTTTAGGGATTTTTTTCATATGTTTTCTGAAATGTGAATAACATGGAAGCGAAGTGTTCTTTCTTTTCTCCTTTAGGTCGTTTTCCCGGACTTTTTCGGTCATTTTATAGGCCATTTCTTAATATTTTCAGGTCTTCAAAATCCGGGCCCTGCATATTACATTTTTGGGTCATATTTTACGAGTAGGTCATTTTTCTGGCTTTTTCGGTCATTTTATAGGCCATTTCTTAATATTTTCAGGTCTTCAAAATCCGGGCCCTGCATATTACATTTTTGGGTCATATTTTACGAGTAGGTCATTTTTCTGGCTTTTTCGGTCATTTTATAGGCCATTTCTTAATATTTTCAGGTCTTCAAAATCCGGGCCCTGCATATTACATTTTTGGGTCATATTTTACGAGTAGGTCATTTTTCTGGCTTTTTCGGTCATTTTATAGGCCATTTCTTAATATTTTCAGGTCTTCAAAATCCGGGCCCTGGTCATGACTTAGCCTTACGCAAATAAAATATAAATGAATTAATAATACCCGGTTATAATCAACCATACATAACTGGGGAAGGCAATAGAAAAAAATACGACGGACGGATAGCCGTTTTTCTATACCAGCTGCTACTCCTATCGATACAGCTTCATCTGACCTCTTCTGATTAATTAAAACTTGTGACGACAGTTACTGGTGCAAAAAATAACTAGAAAACTGCGTGTTCACAGCTGGTTGCTTCAGTTTACTTTCCTTAACATTCAAATCACTGCTATGAGCCACATACAAAAAGCAATCTAACATTCTTCTCTCAAGAGTTACGTCTGCTGGGATATAACACCGTACAGTCCGACAGAAGATCATCGGCGTTTACGCAGAACATAAGCTTCCATCTTCAATGTCGAAGTGTAAGCCAAGCAACTAGACAAGAAGTAAGAAGTCTGCTTCCTATGTGACTCACTGTTCGAACCTGAAGTTTGAGGTAGTATGTAGTATGTTCTTACAAGACGTTGGAACATCTTCCAGACCACATGGCGTTGCATCACACAATACAGTGGGTATTCCTGATAGTCGCTGGCCGCTGTGAGACCCTCAAAACTACTACAATTGTTCTCTCAAGAACAACTCCACACGAGTAAAGGCAAAGCAGTCCCTTTGCTTAATTAATTAAGAACCAAGCCGTGGAGCTGTATAGGAGACTGAAGGTATAGATCCATCATTCTTGACATCGGAACTAAATGGAGGGCAACGTTATAATACAAAAGCAACTAATATATCCTTAAAAATTTTGAGATAAATTATTTTGGAACGATGATAAACTGATATAAATCACATTCACAAAAAAGAGCAGATTAAATCTTGTAGATACCTGAACATTCAGTTCTGAATCCTTTGTCTTTCCGTCTAGTATTTAAATAAGTAAAGCTTAAAATATACAAATTCTACGGCAATTTAATGGGTGTTATTCTGCTTGATCGGTCATAGTAGCCGCGCGGTCTAAGGCATGAACTGTCGTCGCTCGCTCGGACGCTGGGATCGTGGGTTCGAATGCCACTGAAGGCATGGATGTTCGGTTTGTGTATGCGTTTATTCTTTGTGTTGTCCTGTGTTTAGGTAGCGGCCTTGCGATGTGCTGATCACTCGTCCAAGGAGTCCTACCGTCTGCGAAAAATGATTACGGAACTGATTAAGAGGCTTGGGCCTTGAATGGGCTGGAAGAGCCATTGAAAAAAAAATTATTCTGCTCCACAACCAAATTGACCACATTTTGATAGATAGGAGACGGCATTTAAGTATACTTGATGTCCAGTTGTTCAGAGCAGCAGATTGTGATATTGACCACTATCCGGTGGTGGCGTTTTATTGTTTAAAAACGTATTAGTCTCTGTTATATGCATGACGGAGCGATGAAATTATTCTCGAGGCCTTCAGAAGGTCCAGTTCCTGGGCAGTATTCAACAATAGCATCTTTTTGTTCAACAGAATAGGAAATGCTTCACACAAATATTTGTCTATACGAACTTTATCCTACTTCACGCCTGAGTCACAGGTTTTCATGAGGTCTATAAATAGCTGATGTACTGTCCGAGTCGACCACTACCTTCTCCTCAAGTATCTGACGGCGTTGTCAGTAACCAGTCTATTAGGTCAAAACCTGCACAGATGATCTCTAAGCACTTGATCTATACATAAAGTTGAATTTGTCAAAAACGACCTTAAGATACACTCATACATAGTATTAAAACAAAAAACTGAAATTCTTCATTTATTTTTAAGCATTTTTGGAGGCCGTGTTTAGTAGAAGGATATTTGCATCTATTCTAGAGCGAAAATTCCTACAGTCACTGTACGTTTATCTATGTTTGGCTGGCGGGCGGTTACTCCACTGAAAGAATAATTCACAATTTGCCGTTCGAGGATGTTGATAAGGCTGGGAAAATAATTCATATTACGTCAATTTTGTTCCTGACATAGTTAAGTAATATATAGACCTACTTTAGTTCGTCTCTTCTTGGCACAGATTCTACTTGTCCATGAATGTCCAAACTATGACCGGCGGGCCACATCCGTCCCGCATCAGCTTTTGCTCCAGACGCCGAAGCTAATGCCAGAGCTATGTCTACAACATTTACTTATAGCTATGTCTACAACATTTACTTATAGCTATGTCTACAACATTTACTTATAGCTATGTCTACAACATTTACTTATAGCTATGTCTACAACATTTACTTATAGCTATGTCTACGACATTTACTAAGAGTTATGTCTACAACATTTACTTATACCTATGTCTACAGTATTTACTTATAGCTATGTCTACAACATTTACTTATAGCTATGTCTACAATATTTACTCAGAGCTATGTCTACAATATTTACTTATAGCTATGTCTACAACATTCACTTATAGCTATGTCTACAGTATTTACTTATAGCTATGTCTACAACATTTACTTATAGCTATGTCTACAGTATTTACTTAGAGCTATGCCTACAATATTTACTCAGAGCTATGTCTACAACATTTACTTATAGCTATGTCTACAACTTATAGCTATGTATACAATATTTACTTAGAGCTATGCTTACAACATTTACTTGTCAATATATTTCAAATAAAAAGCTGCAAGGCTAATTAGCGAAGTTAGATGGTTAACTCGACGCTAAGTATAGCGTTTGAGATTTAACGCAACAGAATAGTAGAAACGGTAGGTTTTTGATACAGGAATTACCGTACTTCACTGCGCGTGGTAGCATCTGGTTCCCCACTGTTGCACTCCACGTGGAGTAGAAATTCAAAGGTCAGTTATCAAACGTTTGCAGTCAACAATTATCAAAGATGATATAGGGACAGGGACACACGAATAAGTTACTATTTCAGTGGCACATTTGTTTAAGGAAAGAGCGAGANCCAGTTATACCCCAGGTACCACGTTCCATTTTCGTTGTCTTCTACGACTTGCAGGGTTATGGTGGAGATATTCTACAAGTTATTAAGCTCCTCATTCTGCAATTTTCTCCAACCTCCTGTCACTTCATCTATCTTCGGTCCAAATACCCTGTTCTCAAATACCCTCAGTCTATGTTCATCTCTTAATGTCAGAGACCAAGTTTCACACCCATACACAACCATAGGCAAAATTACTATAGTTTTGTACATTCTAATATTTATGTTTTTGGACAGAAGACGAGAAGACAAAAGGTTCTGGACTGATTGGTAGCAAGCATTATCCTAGGTCAATCTCCTCTTAATTTTCTCCTGAATCAGGTTTTGATTTGTTATCGTCATCCCCAAATATCTGAACTGTGCCACACTTTCAGAACATCTGTTTTCTATCTTCATGTCATGATTCTGCCCTGCATTTTGGTGACGAGACAGCAACATATACTTAGTTTTCTCTGTGTTTACTTCTAGACCAGACTCCTTACTTGCGTCAATTAAAGTTTCGTGTTTTTCTTTATGGTACCTACATTATCACCCAGTAGATTCATACCATCGGCATAGACCAAGAGCTGATGTGTCCCGTTTAATTTCAGTCCCACCTGGTTTCCCTGGGCCTTCCTTATGGCATGTTCTAAAGCAAAGTTGAAAAGGAGTGGCGATAAAGAATCTCCTTGTTTTAGACTATTCAGGATAGGAAATTTATCAGACAAATGTTTACCTACACGGACTTTACTATAAGTTTTGTTTAAACACATTTTAATCAGCCTAACTAGTTGCATGAGTTTTCCAAACTCTATCAGAATATTGTAAAATACTTCCCTCCTAACTGAATCACAGGCATTCTTGAAGTTTACCAATAGCTGATGTACCGTCTCATTGTACTCCCATTTTTTCCTCCAATATCTGACGAATGCAAGAGATCTGATCTGTAGTTGACCTGTTACGTCGAAACCCACACTGATGATCCCCAATAATTTCATCTGTGTATGGACTTAACCTTGAGAGAAGGATATTGGATACAATTTTGCATGAAGTTGACAGCAGTGCTATCCCCCGATAATTACTACACTCAGTTTTATCACCCTTCTTGAGAACTGGTACAATAATATATCCATTCCAACGATCAGGCAATTTTTCCTTATGCCATGATAGAAGTAATTAGCTTGTGGATCTTAGAACGTAATATTTCGCCTCCTGCTTGAATAAGTTCTGCCGGAATTTGAGCACTACCTGTGGATTTAGACCTTTTCAATTTTGTAGTAGCAATTTCATCCTTAAAAGGGCTAGGATCAGGTACTAAAGTCTTATCTGTATTCTATCTCCCTAACATCACTGACCCCATGTACATTCAATAACTGAGAGAAGTAGTTCTTTCACCTGTTCAAAATGTTGTGGGAATCTGCAAGCAGATCACCATTCTCATCCTTCACTAAGTTACTTCTAGGTTGGTAATCTCTCTTAAAGTCATTTATTCCTCTATACGGGTCTCTAATGTTCTTGTTTTTACTGTTCAATGCAAGCTCATCAATTTTGTCTTTCAGATATTCCCTCTTTTTGTTCCTGAAATGTCTTCTGGTTTCACGTCTTATATTGTTCAGATTATCCCCATTTATTTCGCTTGGATCTTGTAACCATTGCAATTTGACTTGTTTTCTTTGGCTTAATAATTTCGAGGATCCTCCATCGAACCATGACTTGTGCTTCTTCGGTTCATAATAACCTACAATCTCTTTGGCAGACATTTCCATATTCTCTCTGATAGTTTCCCAAGCTTTATTAACATCCACCTCAGTGTCCAAGTTTTCCAAAGCCGCGAAAATATTTGAGATTTCAACACGATACTGATCTTTACCCTCTATCTCATTTAATTTCTTGATATTGAACCTCTCCGTATGAACTCTGTGCCTTGTTTGTTTGCTCATTGCCAGTCTCTCCCTAACCTTTGCCACCACCAGGTAGTGGTCAGTATCACAATCTGCTGCCCTGAATGATCAGACATCAAGTATACTTGAGTGCCGTCTCCTATGTATCAAAATATTGTCGATTTGATTGTGTATCTTCCCATCAGGAGATGTCCAAATAAATTTATGGATGTTACGATGCGGGAATATTGCACTTTTGACAATGTTCTCCACACACTTATCGTAATGTGCCTAATTTTCAGTGAAGAAAACTCCGTATTCAAGGCTTCAAAATTTAAAGCTTCTTTATTTGGAAACAAGAATACTGAACCAATTTAGCACAGGGCGAAAAAACAAAATAAATCCGAAACGTTGATGATGAGCCTGAAAAGGAAACAACAACAAAGTGTCTGACATCTAAAAACAAACTGTAAAACGATTCTATACAAAACAGTGTCATACTGTCTTATACCTCATCACATGAAATTATTTGCAGTTCGATCTAATATAGCTGAGTATAACGTACGTTAATTACACACACGAGCGTTATATAATTCTTTGGGATTGAAAGATGTCTTGTTATTTTCTAGATCATAGAAACTGAAATTGCAAATATAAAATGAAGGGCAAGGCGATGAAGTGAAGATGTATATCGCTACGTTTCATGAGGCTATAAAAAGAAGAGATATTATCGATATATATGGCGCCACGGAGATGGCCTTACCAATTGACCTAACAAACCAACCTTCGTTGTTCTGTATTCCGTTCCGTGCCTTCTTTCTCACACGTCGAACTGCCAGACCAGAATGTGTGTGTGAATGGGACAGCATCAAGAATAAATCTCAATAAAACGTTAAATTTAAATCATAAGAATAATTTACATAAATTAACTGTACACACAAAGGAAGGAAGCTAGAACTGTTTGCGTTAAGTTCCATGTCAGAACGATTTTTTCTAACGAGACCTAATCATGAATTACATGTTTATATATCTGCTCAAACATAGACTGCAAAGAACTGTTACCTCAACGTCAACAGCTTATCTGTCTGGGTGTCAACAGATCGCAGTTCAAAAACATCTAACGCGTTTTATTGAACTCTACTAAGGGCATTATTACTGGGTTTTTGGACTTTGTCCATCGTCCGGTATTCTGGAAACTAGAAAACACAAGAAAGCAGTCTTCTGGAATGTGGCAACGTGTAAATATTGTGTTAACCGACGTCTTTTCTTCTTGTCCTCTACCCTGAAGATGGAGACCACACGTTCTTCCGAAACGTCGGTTAACATAATATTTACACGGCGCCACATCCCAGAAGACTGCTTTCTCCATAATCACCGCCGTGATAACCTGAAATCTTACATAGAAAACACAACCTTTCGGAAACTGGATATGTTTCCGCCCTCAGGTAAGGGGAGAAGACACATACTCAGTTGGGTCCCATAGAAAGAGCTAACCTCAATCACTGGAGAGAATTGGATTCATTTACCTCAGGACATGGTTCAGTGGCATCACTTATGTTCATGAAACTGAACGTCCAGATTCCATAAAAGGCGCGTAATTTGATTAGACAAGCGAGTATGAACTTCTCTTGAAGGATGCAGTCACTTCTATGAAAATACAAGACAGCACAACGGTGCACATTTTCAAGCTGTTTTTAAGAACCGTACATGCTGCAAAAGGAGCCGCACTTTTGAACATGGCGCGTTACGCGGGTGGAGGGGTTCCTAAGAACAGCACTAACAACTATGGTTTGCAGGAAGTGCTATCCCATTATCTGCATTCCATTACTTGCCATATTAATATTCATGTCTCATTTCGAGAGTGTGCTTGGGATCTCAAGTAAGTAACAAACAAAGGAAATTAAACACTCCGTATGTGATGTACTTTTACTACCTCCGTGCTGCGTAGTTCTTCAGAGGTCAAGAAATTCATCGCTACAGGACTCTATGCTGTATCAACTAAATCCAGTTCACACAATATTAACTTACTATTTTCAAGATCCATTTTAATATTATCTGCCCAATTAATTAGGCTACATATTTTACAAATAATTTCTTGCAATAAGGAAGCATTATACTCCGCGACTGAGAAAGTACATGGGTAAGTCAATAAGTAAGTTACAAATGGATATAGAAGTTAAACAAATAAGAGTACTGATTTGAAAAATGCTTTTATTTCTCAACATAATCTCCCTGTACATCGTTTCACAAGCCCCTGAAAACCAGCAGCATAACGTTCTTTGGACTGCTGTCGGAACCAGGCGTTGACTTGCCTACAGAAGGGTAACTATAGACGCTATAGCCACTGCTATTGGTTGTTCACACGGCATGGCCTACCTCATAATGCATGGCAGGTTAGGTTTTCACAAAGTCTGTGCACGATGGGTGCCGTGCATGCTGACCCCACAACGCAAAATGCAATGAATGGGTCTGGCATTACAGCATTTCAATCGCTATCACAATGAAGGACACGATATGCTAGCCCGAATTGTCACAGGCTATGAGTCTTCCTCCAAGCGATTTCCATTTGTTCGGTCCTCTTAAACATGTTCTTTCGGCTGAACATTTTCCCGTCGTTGAAGCTGTAGAAAGGGAAGTCACCGCCTGGTTCCAACAGTAGCCCAAAGAATTTTATGCTGCTGATTATTAGGGCTTCTGAAACGATAGGACAAGTGCCTCAATGTACAGGGAGATTTGTTTTTCCTTGGCACTACAGCCCCAGTGCGCCTAGGCCTACCTCCATGAACTTCTCCCTTCACTTCGGTTTTTCTAGATCTTACACATTCGGTAGGACTCCTTGGGCGGGTGATCAGCTCGTCGCAAGACCTCTAACTGTACACAAACACAGAAAAACGCACACACACAAACTAAATGTCCATGCCTTGAGTGAGATTCGAACCTACGATCCCGGCTTCCGAGCGAGCAAAAACAGTGCATGCCTTACACCGCTCGGCTACCGTGACCGGCACAGGGAGATTACGTTGAGAAATAAAAGCATTTTTCAAATCAGTACTCTTATTTAAGTTGTATATCCATTTGTAACTCACTTATTGACTCAACCTCGTAATGCGATATCAAGACATTGAAGATGGGGGGTTTATAAGTTGACCTTATCTTCCAAAGATGAACTACAAAATAGTGGCCACTTAATAAATGACAACTTAAAATCTAATCAGCGTATTTCTTACTTACTGTGTGTCATACGACAATACGAAAAACTAATCAGTGATATAAAAAAAATGCAAATGTTTAAAGTTCTTATCCTTTTCAGATGTAAACAAAACATCGAATCGAGCTCTGGACACAGGTAATGGCATGCAGAGTTCGGTTCCAGTTTCATATAAAATCTATAAATCGCCTACGTACAAATACGAAGGCCACCGTACCGAGTTTAACCATCAGTGTGCAACCATTAGACAAATCAGCATTGAATAATAATATGGAAAGAAACGTGTAACCTACAGAATGCCTATCCAAAACGTGTGCAATAAATTTGGAGCTGAGTACAACATGCAAAACAGAAGAAAACCCCTGCAGCAAATCTGGCAGGGCTATTTCTCATTCTAATGTTGGACGAGGATGGTTTTAACTCGTGAATAATCATCCAGAGAAACATGTCTTCATTTATGTAGCGTTATAAGCAAACCGAAAAGAACAGCCGAACCGCACAGAGTTCACGAAGAAACTAGGAGAAAGCAGATCACGTGATGTGTCTGGCGTCCTTTGGCACAAAGCAGGAATGCTCTTATAACGGATAAATCAACTCAGCATAATACAGAGATGGCATAGAACTGACAAAGAATACTAAAATATACATGTGTAAATACTTTTTGGTTTTAATATATGCTACAGAGAGATCAAAACAGGGAGGATAAGATTGGTGGAACAAGTAGCAAGCATAGCAATGCATACAAATTTCAGCTTGAGAACCTGGAGCACCTAGACACAGAGAGAAGGACAATATAAAAATAAGCATTTAGTAAATAGGGTGTGAGTGTATGGAGCTGTGTGACAAGGCACAGAATGAGGTCCAGTGGCTGGGTGTAAACGTCAGTGGACCTTCGGTTCCCATTAAGGACACGGAATTTCTTGAATAGCTGGAAGGACCGTGTTGAGGAGGCAATTCTCTTATGGACATTTAGGCGCATGTCGCATTAAATGATGACAGAACTGTACAGTCGGGTCAGCCATAAAATTTGGCAGTATCAGGCAACCCTGAGGATCCCTAAAGCTCTTAGGAGCACGAGCCATATTAAAGATATCTTGATTTGTCTAACGAGGTTTTCAATAGCGTAGATTATACGCCAAATAGGACAATGATAGGATGAATAGTGAATAATGTATTAGAAAGATGCATAATGAAGCGGTCTCAGTCAAATTCGAGGCAATATCCTGGAATTTTCCTGAAGGGACTGAGAAAAATGAGAACGAAGACCTTCAGAAACGACGGCGGACTCCGTGCCGTGAGATGAAACCATGATCTCCCGAATAAAAAGCACGGGTTCTAAACACACAACGGGGATGTCCCGTTACCTCAATAACATTGAACTGGTTTGCTCTGCTAAAAATTCTTCTCAAATGAATGCTGCTCATGAGCGAGAGCGCTTTCATCGCTGGCACACAATTCTGGTCAGAAGATTACCTCGCGGACCCAACGGCTATACCACACAAGCAAGGTAGACTGAACATAGATGAAAAATGCGAAAATTAGTCCAAAACATCGCATCCGAAAGGGCGAGACATTTCATCAGGGGAAAGGAATGCGAAGATAAACCAGACGGAGACATGACCCCATAGCGAGGACTGCCTAATTTAAGAGTCGGCGGTGTAAACAGAAAAATCCTGTCCCTGCAAGTTTTGTTACTTTTTTATTTTTTCTCATGGGGTGAGACTAAGTTCACTTGGTACTACGGCCACTATTTGGCTTACTGTACAAGCCACAGATGACAGATAATGATGATGATGATGATTGTGGAGCAATCTGGGGAATGCGAATTGCCAGGGGAAACCGAAGTTCTCGGAGAAAACCTGCCGTAGTGCCACTTTGTCCACCACAAATCCCACATGACCTGAACCGGGACTGAAACCGGGCCGATGCGGTGAGAAGTTGGCGACTAACCTAGCTATGGCACGGTCAATGGCCCTACGGGTTAGTGGTTGCGTAATTATTCCGGGTCTGGTCAAGTGGGATTTGTGGTGGAGAAAGTGGCGCTGGGGCGGGTTTTCTCCAAGTACTTCGGTTTCCCCAGAAAATCTCCATTCCACCAAATTCTCCATCATCATAATCACCCCGGGCAGGCTACAATAGGCCAACCAGTGGCCGCCGTGCCGAGTGCACCCAGTTGGACTCCAACCCCCTCTACCTATGAATTATATTCTCACATGTCACGAGAGGTAAAATCAATTCTGATTCCTGAATCTAGAATAGGCTTACATTTTAATTTTCTACAATTTCTTTTTTTAATTGCGTTCACCAAACGCAAGACTTATTAGTTCATATTTTCTCAGATTCACATTACCGTTAAGCACATAAAAGTAAAGCTATCCCTGTAACAGGCCGTGAAGGCCCATAGGGTTGTGAGACGTTGAGGGCCCCACATTATCTAGACAATCGGCTCAAAGATGGTGGTAAGGTTCTCAGCCTTACGTGCCGGCCGCGCTTTACTCCCCAGGAAAATTATTTAATTAATTCCTGGTACTAATTTCTGTTAGAGGCTGAGTCGACCCCAGGGCCATAGTGCGGCTGGAAGGATAGGTCAACTGAAAAAAAAAATCAATGACCTCACAAGGACTTGAACTCGCGACCATTCATATTTACATAAACAGACACATATGCGGTATATACACATATAAAAGACCTTATATGGGAATAAATGAGAAGAATTGTACTTCTTGAAGTCGCCGCACGTTTCTTGATTACGCGAATATTGAAACCACTAACATAGCAAAACTATTATCGGAAGATAGATGGCTATTTGAATGTGACGCTCTGTGGTCTCCTACAATTTTACCGACTTTTAGGACTAAGGTAGTAAACACCTACCAGACTGTACGGCATCACACACTCCCGGCCCTGAGAGCCTCAGATCTCATATACGTATGTTATTGAAAGCTGCTAGTAATATTGGCCGATTCCTTAAATTCGTCACTACTCTCCGAACAGCTGCACGATCTGAAGACGTTCTGATCCTTTAAGTCAATGTTTCTCAAACGCCGGGCCGCGGTCTCACAAAGTTTGAGAACCACTGCTTTAAGTCATCTACGTAGTAGAAGCATATGTATATATTCGGGAAAGAACGCAATTGGTTGCGTAGGAGTATTTCTTTCTTTTGCAGGTTCAGTGTACAATGATGTAAATACCTCAGACTGTAGCTATGTGGTGCAATAGTATGAAGACTGATGAATAATGAAGTGGGAAGGATTTGAAAGGATTCGTCCGTGGCCTAATCGAGGTGTTATGTCGGCATTTTTCTCGAAGGACTGTGAAAAATCAGGAAAAACCTGAGTCAAGATTGCCGTTGTAAAAAGTAAAAGTTTCCCTGTAACAGGCCATGGAGGCCCATCGGGTTGTGATATATTGAGGCTCCCACATTTTCTAGACAATCGGCTCACAGATTGCGGTAAGGCTGTCAGCCTTATGCGCCGGCCGCCCTTTATCCCCCAGGAAGAGTCCTGGTACTCATTTCTGTTAGAGGCTGAGTCGACCCTAGGGCCATAGTGCGGCTGGAAGGATTACACAAATTTAAAAAAAAATCCAATGACCTCATCGGGATTCGATCCTGCGGCCTTCCGGCTTGTAGCACAGTGCCTCAACCAACTACGCTACCGCGTGCCCCCAAGATAGCCGTTGTTCCTTCCGTAATTCAAACTGAGCACCTCCCGAATACACCAACTTGCTACGCGCTCATAATATGTGGATTCATAAACCAGGTTTACCTTCGTGCGACCAGTTGAGGCTGGCAGAACTGATTGCCCGTGTGATAACATCACAGGTGACCCATGTATCTTCTACGACGCAACCACATGCATACGTGGGACCGACGCGGATATGGATATGACGTTAACAGTCCGATGTTCGCTGAAACATTTGCATAACTACTGTTCTCCACAGAATTTTGTTACTTGCCAGTTCTTTGTTTTCCAAAGCGTATGCTGATATACAGTGGATGTCTGGTATAAGAAACGGCAAGGAGTCGAGAACAGTGGCCGAGCACGTCTTAGGGCCCCCATACACACACAGTTTGGCCTCCAGTTCGGCCTGCACAATTGAAGACTGAAAGGCAAAACTGACGTGTGTGGTGCGGCCGGCCGGCCAATCGTTTGGACTGCTGGCCTGTGGGAAACCCGTCAGTCCGTCAGTTCTGCCTGCAGGACCGTAGCACGTGACGTGTGTGACTCAACATTATAGGCTGGAAGACCGTGATTGTGGCATGAAGCCTGCCGCTTTACCTGCGGGTGTATGGGGAGGAAAGGGAGGGGGTAAACTGTCACAGTTTTGCTTGTAAGGTCGATCGGAAGGCCAAACTGTGTGTGTATGGGGGGCCTTAATAATAGATAATAATGTTAAACACTGCAACCTAATGAATTCCACCGAGCAGAACTCTTCTTGGGAAGCTAAGAGTCTCAATCAGATGTACCTCGGCTTCTATAGAACCCGAAGGATCATTATCGTAATTATAGTCTTCTTGGGCGTGATAGTTATAGGCGTTTCGGTGGAACCTGCTGCCACCTGAAGAAGCTTCTTCCGAAACTAGGTGCCCGTCCATGGAACTACATGGCAACACATTCCAAATGATCGCGAACTTGATAATTACCGTCTTGAGAATGACTGGATCCTTCAAAGGAGTCTGAACTCAGTTCCCCCCCCCCCCCACACACACGCAGTCCTTCCAATAAAATTAATTTGAAAGTCATCATTTTATCAAAGCCCAGGTTTCAGGTTTACCAAGAAAAGTTATGTAGACTATGCACATTTTATCTGCTCCACGCGTGCTGCATGGCCATTCCGTCTTATTCTCCTTCATCTTATCACTAAAATAAGATGTATTTCGCAACAGTAAAAATTATTAAACTCCCTAATATGCCATTTCTCCTGCTTCCTGTTACATCTTCTGATAATTCAAAATATTTTTATAGCATATTATTACGTCTAAGTAGCCTGATGCATTCATATAATTACTTAGCTATTTATTTTCAGCCACTGTAACATTTACCAAAGTTGTATCATTAATAAGATGGAAAATAAATAGCATCTCTAGCATTACGTACTTCAATAACGTGAAACTGTGTTCTTCCCTTATGTTGAGATTAAGTTTCGCGGGGCACAACAATTGATACGTATTTATCACACTATACGGCGTCTCAAATATCATATGATATCAGATCACTCCTAAATTAGGCTGTGGTACAAAACATAAGCAGGTGCTAAGATGGGACAGAAAAACGCAAGTTATTTTCTTTGCATCACTAACAGACAAGTATCGAGCGAATGCCAGCCAGCAGTGAGACACATAGGCCAGCCTGGCCTAGTAGGCAAGCCACAAAACAGTTGAGGCAGAAGGGGTACAAACAGCAAAGGCGTTGTGAACTGGAGACACGGACCGGTAATTCTGAAGCAAAATAATTTAAAACTAAAAAGCATTTCAGAACAAAACAGAGGTTATGATAAAAATAACAGTGCGTGCTTACACATGTGTAAAAAATGGTTCCAGAGACGAGAAAAATACAAACTGAAGCGTATAATATAGGGTCTTAGGTTCTCACAGCAGTGGTTATGTAGAGTTCTATTTTCTGGGATGTAACGCCACGTAGCCCGCTGAAAGTCAACCGACGTTTCCGAGGAACATGTCGCCTCCATCTTCAAGGCAGAACAATAAGTCAAGCAAGAAACTACAATAAAGCAGGTAGCAAGTAAAAGCGACATGTTCCTCTCTATGTCGGTTGACTATTAACGGGTTACAAAGCATTCTATCTGAAGAAGACAAAACTGAGCAGTATAACGATTATGGTCGTCTGGGATGTGACACCGTGTTTTTGCGTAGACAGGAACGAATGTACTGTCTCAATCTTCAGACTAGGCCGCGCTATAGCTCAAGCGGTTAGTCGCTGGTTTCCCCGCGGCGGCCCGGGTTCGATCACGGATCTGGTAAAGTGGGATTTGTGGTGGACAAAGTGACGCTGGGGCGGGTTTTCTCCGAGTACTTTTGTTTCCCTTGCCAATCTTCATTCCACCA
This sequence comes from Cryptotermes secundus, assembly GCF_002891405.2. Taxonomy (NCBI): domain Eukaryota; kingdom Metazoa; phylum Arthropoda; class Insecta; order Blattodea; family Kalotermitidae; genus Cryptotermes; species Cryptotermes secundus. The sequence continues at coordinate 736,648 of NW_019721762.1, read as the reverse complement.
AATTCTCCATCATCATAATCACCCTGGACAGGTACAATAGGCCCATCAGTGGCCGCCGTGCGGAGTGGACCCAGTTCGACTCCACCCCCCTACTAAGCGAAAAATCTTCAGACTATTCCAAAAACGGAGACAGCAAGTGCGTTCAAAATACTGGTATACATCTACCAAGCCATACGGCGTCACATCCCACAATTTTCATGTTCACCGTAGCGAGAAGCTCACATCTCATGTGTTTAGTGCATTCTACAAAATATATGGGGTGTTCTGTGTCCATGGAGAGAATGTACACGCGGAAAACCTTAAGCCTTGTGAATAGTATGTGAGTACATACGCAGCTACAGGCAAAACCGTTCTTACATAGGTTACGTGTACGATTCAATGTAATCAAGTTACTTACTCACGGAATAAAAACAGCGGCCTTAAGACCTAGTTGCAAAATATCCTCAATCAGATAACACTAGAACCAACTCCGTGGAAGACAGTTCTATTTGCATGGATGGCAGTGGCTCAGAATTCTCCCGCCTTTTACATAACCCGAAGGTTCCAATACCTGAACTCTATAAGGTAAAGGTAAAGTTGTTCCGGGGCCGGTCACGGTAGCCGAGCGGTCTAAGGCATGTAGTGTCTTCGCTCGCTTGGAAACCGGGGTCGTGTGTTCGAATCCCACTCAGGGCATGGATGTTTAGTTTGTGTGTGTGCGTTTTTCTGTGTTTGTGTACAGGTAGAGGCCTTGCGACGAGCTGATCACCCGCCCAAGGAGTCCTACCGAATGTGTAAGATCTAGAAAAACCGAAGTGAACGGAGAAGTTCATGGAGGTAGGCCTAGGCCCACTGGGGCTGTAGTGCCAAGGGGGAAAAAAAAGTTGTTCGTGTGTTTAACTAATTAAGCACTACGCCATGAAGGCGTACAGGGAAGTGGACGTATGGACCCCCGTTTTCTTGACCTCGGCACTAGTTGAAGATGAGTGGTCAGCTTCACGTCCCAGCTGCTTTACCCACGGGGAAAAGCCCTCGGTACCCATTGGATAGGAGGTTGGATGGACCACACAGCCTGTTAGGACGACATGGAGAAGAGAAAATTCTTGACCCTCCCGGGACTCCAGCTCCGATCTCTCGATCGTCCAACCTGTAGCCAGTCGCTATATCGACTGCAGTGTACCGGCTCTTATTTGTGTAACGCATTTATATAAACGGATTGACGTATGAGTCTCAGTATGCTTCAGAGATGATTCGGTATTGCTGCAGTTGATAATTTTACTTTTAACACAAAATGAGGGATATCACTTTCCTATATGAATTACGAATATGATTTCAGATAATTTTTCGAGCTTTTTCCGTCTATAATTCAGAAATTACATAACACTTTGGAAAATGGATCTAATTCCGTCCTCAGGTGAAATCGTGAGGAGGAACCTATTCAACAGGGTCCGTCAGAAAGAGGCAATTCCAGTCACTGCACTGTCTGCAATATTGCAGAGCACAGATGCAGCTAGGAACAGGGCGGTAGTGGAAATGTACTTGAAAATAAAATATAAAAATGGCAGCTCTCCTGACAACACGTAGTTATAAGCCAGCGCTGTTTCGAGGTTGAAAGCTCTGACAGATAATTCGCTGGATCACAGCAACTTTACAGAATCCGTGATTTCATAGTATATAACAAACAAGTAGATAATACATCCAAGTGAAGACACAAATTCAAGTTAATGCCGATGCTCCCTACTGAGATCACCCTAAAATGTGAAATAACATGTCGCGGCTCCTCCAGTTTACTCAGCAGTCCTGTTCGAGCCGAATCGATAATTTGCATTTAGCGCATGTAAATAGCTTTTCTTATTAAGAAACCAGATTGCATAGGCTGTCAAATTTTTAATTAAGATGTTCAATAAATTTCTGGTATTTTAGTTCAATAGATAAGCTATAAATACTCACGATAACAAGATATTGCCCTTTTCACGTACGACACAATGAACCGATTTAATTAAAGCAGGCGGAAGACACGGCCGGAGGGAGGAAGGGTGGCTAATCGTATGGAAACATGGTGTGGGGGATTCTGATTGAACTCAACTCGCCCAATGGCGAGAGTTCAAGCTCGGGGTTCCGTCAGCAGAGAGTTTAATTAATAATCGCAACCCCACGAGGCAGAGAAACTTCAGTACACAGCATTTACAACCTTTAGGGTATGCATCCTGTTGTGTGTTTGGGACAGTCGCACAACAAATAATCAAAAAGAAACAAAATAGACACTCTTGCATCAACATTTGATTATTTGTTGTGCGACTGTCCCAAATTATATATTTTCGTCAGTAAACAACGATCCATATCGATGTTGCTAACGCATACAGGCATACACTTGTCTAATAGGTAAAGTTGCCCCTGTGCTTAAATAATTAAGCACTACGCCATGAATGTATGGGGGAGTGGATGTATAGACCCACATTTTCTTGAACTCAGCACTAGCTGGAGGTGAGTGGTCAGCTTCAAGCTCCGGCCACTTTACCATCGGGGAAAGAGCCCCCGTTTTCCATTGGATAGGAGGTTAGGTGGACCCAAGAACCGGTCTGGACGACGTGCAGAAAATTCTTGACCCTAACGGGACTGGAACTCCGCCCCCTCGGTCGTCCAGCCCGTAGCCAGTCGTTATACCGACTATGCTATCTAATATTCGATTAAAGTCTAATTTACATTTCTGTGTCCAAGTTTGAGAGGCTTCGATATTATGGTATTAAACCTTCGGATCCCGCTACCGGAACGCTTAGTTATAATTCGCATTACAATTACTGGACATGTGGCCTTCAGAGGGAATATAAGTACGTCAGTGAGTTCAAGTGGATGAGAGGTATAGTGGCACGGAGTGATCGATGCTAATGGCCAAGCAACCAGCTCTGACCCCATTACTTGGCTTTTATACCAGCAGCTGTACACTGAACATAGCCACAGCTATAGCACGTAAGGTCAATGCAATCGTCCTTGTTAAGAACTTCACCATACCTCATTCTGCACTCTTTTTGCCAGGCTCTTAACATGAAAATATATCATTACCGCAGTGCACCGTAATGCCTCTGCAATGTGTATGTGTGGAATTTCTATAATTACAATTATTGAGGTCAGTGTAATCATTATTCGGTGGGCTTCCCACCGCAGCAGCTCAGGTTCGATCCCAGGTCAGGTAATGTGGGATTTTTGGTTATCAAAGTGGTATTGGGGCAAATTTGTTTCGAGTACTTCGGTTTCCCTCGATAATTCTCATCCCTCCAATTGCTCCACACTCGTCTCTCAACCTATCATTGATGCTACGTGGTGAAGCTTATGACCGTTCAAATGACTAAGCTGCCGTTGTAGCATAAGATCTGTAAGTTAGGAATGATCTGCTCTGTAAAGCCTGTGCTGACAGAGGACTTGGGTGTAGAGCAAAAGGAAGAATTTGCGATAACATGTTATATGTGCGAAGTGTATTCATAAGAGACAAACCCATCTTCTCGTCAGAGAGGATGTTACATAAGGACTATTACCGCAAGAGTTCAGTTGAAAAAAAAAGTTTCTGGTCGTGGGCCTCAAGGGGCCTGATGCCAAGACGAAATGATTGGCAGTAAACCGCCAGTCGTAAAGTAACGCTGACTCTNGCAAAAGGAAGAATTTTCGATAACATGTTATATGTGCGAAGTGTATTCATAAGAGACAAACCCATCTTCTCGTCAGAGAGGATGTTACATAAGGACTATTACCGCAAGAGTTCAGTTGGAAAAAAAAAGTCTCTGGTCGTGGGCCTCAAGGGGCCTGATGCCAAGACGAACTGATTTGCAGTAAACCGCCAGTCGTAAAGTGACTCTGACTTTTAATACCTCCACCGTGACCTTGAGAGTCGTAGGAGGCGAGGAAAAGGGAAGTCTCAAATCTGAGACAGTAAACTATGGCTGCGAGTACCAAGGGACTCGGACCCAAGAAAGACTGCGCTGGCAAGGACCAGCAGCATATACAAAAGACAGACCCGTCCTCTCGTGAGAGAGGGCGCCCCTCAAAAACAAGACCGTAACTGTCAAACAGTAATAAATACCTGGTCATGAGCCTCATATGAGGCTCGGAACCAAGACTTACTGACTGACTGACCGTCAGTCGCAATGTGACTTTGCATTCAAAATCCCGTACATATATGACTATATAACAAAATTACGCAGGCAACAAGCAGAATTCATACAAAATCATGATCATGAGAATGTTCGCAACATCGGACAAGGCGAAGCCCGACACAGAAAGTATAAGAAACTTAAACTTGGCGGCGGTCAGGCATATGACCGCTCAAGTGACTACAGTCCATTCGCGGGGACGAGAGAGTACTCGTAAACAAATGCACGCGGTATCTCCTTGGCTCTTTGAATGAAAACATGCAGCGATACGTGATGCTTGTATCGTTGCAGGGGCGTCCAAAGTTCACTCTTCAGTCTGAATGCAGGTTAACGTGCGTCCGAATGCAGTGAGTACACTGAGTAACTGCGCGCTTTGTCCACTCATTGCTGTCAGCTGTGGCGACGCGAAGCTTGCTTTGTTTACGCTAACTGTCTCGTCTCCGCGAATGGACTATAGACTGCCATGGTAGCGAATACTGCTAGAAATATGGCATAGTCTGCTGTACTGAGCCTAGAGTGGCCTAGACTGACTGAGGCCTTGTATTCAGAGAGGGCGCCCCACATGGACAGGACAGCATTTATTTTATTGCTAGTGGGTTGGGACTAAGTCCCTTGTACTGCGGGCACTTCTGGCCTATTGTACCAGCCCCAGATGATAGGTGAGGGTGATTGTGGAGCAATTGGTGGAATGAAGATTGGCAGGGGAAACCGAAGTACTCGGAGAAAACCTGCCCCAGGGCCACTTTTTCCACCACAAATCCCACTTGACCAGACCCGGGATCGAAGCCGGGCCGCCGTGGTGGTAAACCAGCGACTAACCGCTTGAGCTATGGCGCGGCCTTCGGACAGGACAGTAACTTTCATCTAAAAGGAAACATCTGGTGGGTGTTGCAAACAGTAATATTGTTAGTACTACACTATTAGTCTTGAATTCTTCAAACCAGAGTGCGTCTGTGTACTGTGCAACTATAATAAATATTTACGGAACAATTCAACAAGTGGTTGTCTCTTCATATAACGACACATCACAACCAATTTTTTTAAAGAGAAAATGTTATTCGTTAAAATGTCAATGCTCATGAACCTTACACAATGTTTTTTAAAAGGAAAATGTAAACTTTGGGAATATTATTCCAAATTTCTATGTGAAGGCAGAGAAACCGTAAAGACTACAGAGTTGTGCGTAGCTATCGGACTTACAGTCACTGTCACGGCAAAGCATCAGTGTATGTAACGGTTTCAGCAAAAGCAAGGAATACAAAATCAGAGAAAGCATGAGCACTGAGACAGTAAACGTCTCGCTATTCTATATGCCATGAAGTTTCATAATAGTATCTGCTCAAGTGGAAGTGTCTCTTCCGGCGCCTTGTTCACACTTACCAGCGGGAGCGTTATTCACGTGGAATACACCTAACAATAGGAGAACCCCACAGGCATGACCCTGCCACTGTTACATATCTTATCTTCAAACACTTGCCACGAACCATCGAGCTCACCCTAGAGCGTGACAGCTGGAAGCGTTCGCAGACTCCCCTCAAACAATCCACAGAGGAGCTAATAACGCCTCTGACGGCTGCGTACAAGACATATATGTCTTCTGCCGAGGAATCTTTATGTTGTGTCAAAGACTGAGAAAAGAGAGAACGTATTCTCTCCGGCAATAACAGCAGTTCTTTGTTAAATGATACACACAGGCCTACCATCATAATAACATCCTCCTAAAATGTGGCAAATTACACTAACATACTGTGACGCATATGACCATTGCTAGGGATCGGAACGGTAAACAACCCTACGAATTGTTGAGAGAGGTGTTTTCTATGTAGTGCGCGCCAAGTCTGTTTGCTAGGTAACTGCGTAGTAACACGCCTCTACAGCAATAAGGGAGGTGTGTTTTCTGTTCTGCGTCGTCCGTGCCGCGACGATATAAGAGAGATAGTTTGATAGAAGAAGCAGAACGAAGAGAATGGGAAATACAACGGAGTAGAACGGAGAGTACGAGAAAGAGAACTGAGTCAGTTGTCGGTAGGAGATAGTCACGGGAACTTCGTAGTGGAAGAATTAGAAGTCAGCCTGTGAAGACGTAGTGTGTGATTAGAAGGACCAGTCACAGTGAGACGGTTTCAATTCCGTTGCCAGGATACGACTAGTGAAGACTGAGAATCCTAGTGCGTCTGTAACGGTAACATTTACATTGCATTCCTTACGCTCAAGTCATGACTCGTTCCGGGGCTAAGACTCGTTAAGATTCCTCGGAATTCAATTTATTTTCCTGGGTAAAACTTCCGGTATTATGAACTGCTCTAACTGCTTGCACTACAATAGAAATGGCATCTTTAAATCATAACATATATTTCTTGGTACTGCCGAAGTACAATTTGTATATTTCCAGCCTTAATAATCATTTAAATTTTGACATTACACCAATGGTAAGCGTTCAACCGTTTCAATGTATGCAGTTCTGAAACTAGACAAGATTGTTATATTGATTTATTATGCGTTATTCACATGAAGTGCATTAAAGAAGTATCTTGTTTTAAATCTACTGAGTTGTGCTTCTACATTACACACGCGTACATCTCTGTCCGCACAACACGATCATCCTGCTATTCACATTCTTTACATACATACGTAATATGTCCAATTGCACAAGGTCAGCTCTTTATTTTCTTACTACTACTAGAACTACTACCACCATCACCTCCTCCTCGTCGCCGCTACTACCACCACCACCTTCACGAGGGCAAGTGGACCCCGTTCCAGACCCACTACCTCCCAGAAAATCTGGTAGCGCCGGGATTCGAACCCGGGACCTCTGACCACTACACCACAGAGGCGGTTGTTGTTATTCTACATTACACAAAAAATAGATCATCACATGGCTGCATATTTTTAGAGGTCTATTATCATACATTATTTCAGAAACCTGAATTAGGTGGCGCTGGTACTATCCCCGCATCATAAATTCCGGCGTCCACCATGTTGTTATTACCGATTGGAGGAAATTATAAAGTATGATGCTGGATGAGATCCAATGATGTAAATATAATACCAACTTTTTTGTAAGATGGCTGAGAGCTTCAAAGGTTAAAATGGCGGGCATATAAACAGACGCGGACAGTTAATGTGGTGGTCTCATGAACATATATCTTTCCATAAAGAACGAAAATACTTTAAAAATTCAGTATTTCCGTTTCATGTCTGCGACATATTTTAGCTGAGAAAAAAACCGTTGATAAAAAGAGTCTGCTTTTTAAAACCTAGCAAGGTAGTATACAGATTTCAATTATTCAGTCGCTGGTTTCAAGATAATGAACGTGCGGTACAAAAGGAAGTCGAGAGGTTGAACACCAACTCATTCTCTGTTCCAAAAGAATTTGTGAAACGAAGTTTCTGCATTATCTTCAACATTAATTTAATCCTCCTTCTGGGATTTTCTTTCATGCGATGTTCACCTGTGTTTAAAACTAAAAGGAAACGTACTCAAAGCAAATAGCTGTAGGCCTGTATACATGATCACGAACTGGAGTAAGTGAAGAGCTAGGCCCTGCCACAGCTTAGGCGGTTAGTCGCCGGCTTCCAACCGCGGCGGTCCGGCTTCGAGACCAGGTAAGCTCACGTGGGATTTGTGGTGGACATAGTGGGGCTGGGGCAGGTTTTCTCCGAGTGCTTCGGTCTCCTCTGCCAATTCTCATTCCATCGACTGTTCCACATTCATCATCATCTATCACCTGGGACTGGTACAACAGGCCAAAGAGTGGACTCGGTCTCACCCCACCCCAAGAAACTAAAAAACTAAAAAAGTGAATATTTGGAAGAAGGCACTTTACATACACAGCGACTGTGTTATTTTGTTGCCGAATATATTTGAAATTAAAAAAAAGGCATGGGTCTCTGTTATTGAAATAAAATATATCACATGATCTCCGTGGAAACGTTGTGAACTCCATCTATAATAAATCGCGCTGCTTTCGTACTGTATTCATATGAACTGACCAATCAGACTGGCTACAGTGTTTCAAAAGCTATGCATCAACTCTCACTCAGTTAGTCTAACATCTGACCGCCTCTGTGGTCTAGTGGTCAGAGTTCTTGCCTACAGATCCAGGGGACTGGGTTCGATTTCCGGCACTACCAGATTTTCTGAGTAGTGTCTGAAGTCTGAAACGGGGTCCACTCAGCCTCGTGAGGACAACTGGGGAGCTATTTCAAGGAATTATAGCAGCTCCGGTTAAGAAAACTGAAATTAACAGCCGTGGGAATTCGTTGCACTGACCACGTGACACCCTCTATTCGCTAAAGTTCGAACTAACTTAGCCGACAAGCGGCGGACGCTCGGTCCGTATAGTTCGCTTGCGGACTATAGGCCATGGATTATTTTTTTTTTGCTTAACATCTACTACGTGCCTGGCTGGAAGAAAATCTTACAAATCTCTACTGATTTTAGGCCTTCGAGGTCGTTCATTATTGATATTAATTTTGATCCCAGGAATTTTGTACCATGTGGAAATGAGTAGTATTGCCGACGTTTCGGAAGTACACGCTGTCTCAATCTTCAGGATCTAGAAGAGCAGGATCAGTTGGTGTTTATGCATATACACTATGACGTGCATACTCATTGCTAGGCAACGACTCGGTAAACACATTCCTGCGGAAGTAAATACGCGCAACAACAGGACGTCCACTGCTAGGCAACAAATCAGCAAAGTATCCTTAACAATAGAAGCTGTATTTTCTCTTTGGTCCGTGCAAAATGGTAATAAACAAGAATTCAATTGAGCAAAATAGAGTACAGAGTCGAGTTTTGAGACACTAGCCTCCAATGATAAGAGCTTGGGCGAAGATGAATAGAATTCAGTCGAGTCTTCGGAATTGGCAGCTGCAGAATAAGGGCAAGAAAGGAATTAGGCTATGAAAGGAAGATTTCATATGTGATTTGAAGTTACAGTGACAATGTTACAAAGCCGTTGCCAGGATACGACTAATGAAGACTAAGAATCCTAGTGCTTGTGAAACG